>NW_006802619.1:0-4257 GCF_000485575.1 Poecilia formosa
TGCTGGCAGGAAGAGTACTGACTCAGAGCGGCAGATCTCGGGCCTTAGGGTGACTTCCTCATGCACGTAGCGGTCCTCTCCTTCTTGTCTTGTAGCTCCTTTCTCTTCGTCTCACGATCTTTCTGGTCCATGGAGATGTAGAAGAGCTGGTCTCATGGAAGGAACACACCAGTTCTTCCTCTTTGCCTTTGTTCTTTGCCTTTGTCTTTATCTTCATCTTTGCTGCAGTAGGATGGGGATCGTTGGGTTGAGGCAGAGGCGTTGGTCGAATCAGGAACCAGGGCTGGGGGCAGATGGATCTTGTCCCTTCTTAGCGGCATGAAGTCTCAGCTTCCCCTTGGTTCCAGGGTGCGGTCCTCTGCTGGTCTTCAATTTGCATCCTCTTGTTGGCTCTCCTTCAGCGCCGCGGACAAAGAACGGTTTCTTCCCTTGTCTGCTGGTTTTTATACCTTCTCTGCTTCTCTGCCCATGGTTGTTTATGGGAGAAGTCTACGTGACTTCTGAAACGTTCCACTGAGTCTGTGGAAAGTTCCAACCTTTCCTCACCATCCTCTCCTTTGTGACTTATTGCAGCAACTCTCTTTCGGTACTTCCCTTTTTCTACTGACCTATCACCTACCATCTACCTCCAACACAACATCAGTGACCTTTGATTACAGTTACACATTTTACACCATTTCAAGTTCAATGTCAAAATCACATTTATAACCCCTTAGTTTCTCTGATTTAGCATTCACTTATAATATAATAACCATTACTTATTAGTTACTCTTATAATCATAATGTGTTGTTACAGACATTTCTGAAAAGAAACTAAGAATAATTCATTATTCTAATTATTTGACACCATGTTACAGTTACTTCTTTCACCTTTAAGTACTTCCATAAGTATAAGAGTAAGTGTAAATATTCTTATAATAAAACCAACATCAACCACTGGTTAAACCAATATTAATTATTGGTTTAATCATAAGTTATCAGTATTAATGTAAGTATTTTACTCTGGGTTTTATCCAATTACTCAAAATGTTTAGATTTTATTCCTTAAACCTTTAGTGCTCCGAAATGAGCAGTCTGAACTATTTTTATTCACTGCAGGCTGGAAACTTCCTCTTTTTTTTCAGGAAACCTGCTCTTCCTGTTCCATGACACTCTTTCTGCCTGATTATGATCTTTTATGATTAAATATAAAAAAGTAGAATTAAAGCAAAGTTTCCAGGACACAATAACAGCAGGACACAATAACAACACACACAACCAGATTACTTTTATTACCGTCTGACTCTACTGTTGTGTCTTGATGTCACCTGTGTAATAAGTTTTAAAGATAACTTTATTTATTATTATTAAACTAAAATCTCCAGCATGGGGAAGTGGGCTGAGCTTGACTTTTCTCGACACATTCAAAGAAACCAGATAAGTTAAGAGTGGTGTTTGACTGCTCAGCTAAATTTTGTGGTACCTCTTTGAATGATACCTTGTTGACTGGTCCAGATTTGATCAACTCTTTAATTGGAATCCTGCTGCACTTCAGAAAAGAAGCTGTCACCATTATTTATGACATTGAAAAGATGTTTCATCAAAGCATCGTTGTTACCTCAGGTTCCTATGGTGGGAGCAAGGAGATTTGGAGAGCGAGCCTAAAGAGTATCAAATGAAGGTTCACCTTTTTGGTGCTGCCTCCTCTCCAGGCTGTGCTTATTTTGGTTTGAAATATTTGGCACAACAGCAGAAATCAAAGTTTCCAGCTGCAGCAGCATTTGTGGAGAATAATTTTTATGTTGATGATGGGTTAATAAGTATCCCTACAGCTAATGATGCCACCAAACGGTAACACTTTATTTGAAGGGGGGGTGAATAAGACTGTCATGACACTTTCATAAACATGACATAACATCTGTCATGAACATCAATAAGTCTTCATGAATATTTATGACTGTTGTCATAAAGCGTCATTCGGTAAATTATGACACTTTTAATACAAAGTTGACATTATTCAAAATGTCTTTGTTATGACAACTTGACATTAACCAAGAAATCATTACTGATATAAATTTGTTATAAAAGTATTACTGATTGCATAAAGTTTAAACGGTAATGATTTCTTGGTTAATGTCAAGTTGTCATAACAAAGACATTTTGAATAATGTCAACTTTGTATTAAAAGTGTCATAATTTACCGAATGACGCTTATTGATGTTAGTCATAAATATTCATGAAGGCTTATTTATGTTCATGACAGGTGTTATGTCATGTTTATGACAGTGTCATGTCAGTCTTATTCAACCCCCTTCAAATAAAGTGTTACCCACCAAACTAATAACTGAAGCACAGAAACTGTGCAAAGAAGGTGGTTTGAGACTCCACAAATTTAATTCCAACAGATCTGAAGTCCTAGGCTGTGTGAATCCATCTGAGAGAGCCACCAGTGTGGTTTCTGCTGATCTCAAGCCTGACTTGGCGCTTACTGAACATACCTTAGGTATGCGATGGCATGTCAAAACTGACTGTTTGGGTTTTCACATCGATCTGAGGAACAAACCTGATACACGCCACGGTATTTTGTCAGTAATGGCCTCTCTGTATGATCCATTAGGATTTCTTTCACCATTCATTATGAATGGAAAATGCATTTTACAAGATCTGTGCCGCAGAAGTATTGGGTGGGATGACTTTCTGCCTGAAGACTTGCATGTACATTGGGAGAAGTGGAAGTTCAGCCTTCAGGATATGGAAAGATTAATGATACAAAGATGTTATCATCCACAAGGATTTGGAAACATTGTTAAAACAGAACTACATCACTTCTCAGATGCTAGCAGCCTATCATACGGTGCATGCTCCTACCTCAGGTTTGAGAATGACAAAGGTGGAATCCATTGTGTTTTGATCATGGCTAAAGCCAGAGTGGCTCCTTTTGAAGATTACAACCGTTCCTCGTCTCGAGCTTTCAGCTGCAATGGTTGCTGCTAGTTTGAGTGTGCTGTTAAAATCAGAGCTTGATATGAAAATAGACGCAGAGTTTTTCTGGACAGATTCACAAGTAGTATTGTGATATTAATAACGAAGCTCGACGGTTTCATGTATTTGTGCCAAATCGGGTCCAGATAATCAAGGAGAACACAAATCCAAATCAATGGAATCATGTTGACACCACTGAAAATCCAGCAGATCATGCGTCAAGAGGGCTGTGTGCCTCTGAGATTTTAACCACTAACTGGCTAACAGGACCTGAATTTTTGTGGAAAAGGGCGATAAAAAGGGAATTTAAATCTTGCCCTGATCTGTTAGTTGGTGACCCAGAGGTTAAAACTGTTCAGACATTTGTGACAACAGATGAGACTGAAGATTTTCTGGAACGTTTCACTAGATTTTCATCCTGGTCAACACTGATTAAAGTAGTAGCCAGAATCAAAAGACTTGGACACAGAAACAAATGTTATTCAAATGTGGTGAGTGTTAAAGAACGTGAGGATGCTGTTAAATCAGTGGTGAAACTTGTACAAAAACAGGCCTTTGGCTCAGAGATGAAGCTGTTAAAAGGAGGAGACATCCTTCCACCTTCCAGCCCTCTGTTCCATTTAAATCCATTTGTAGAAGATGGTCTGTTACGGGTTAGTGGACGATTAAAACATTCATCGCTTAGTGAAGATTTTAAATATCCACTGATTTTGCCAAAACACAGTCATGTCACTCATCTTATTTTGTCCTATTGTCACACTCGGGTATGTCATCAAGGCAGAGGTCAAACTCAAATGCAGATCAGGACAAATGGGTTTTGGATTATTGGCTGCAGCAGGTTGGTGGCTCAGATGATTCAGAAATGTGTGCAGTGCAGGAAGCTCAGACGACCAGAGGAAGAACAGCAAATGGCTGAACTTCCAAAGCAACGCTTGGAGGCATCTGCATCATTTACTTATTGTGGAATGGACTGTTTTGGTCCTTTTGTTGTTAAAAGAAATCGTAAGGAATACAAGAGGTATGGGTTGGTGTTCACCTGCCTCTATTCGAGAGCTGTTCACATTGAAATGTTGGATGATTTGTCCACAGATTCCTTTATTAATGGCCTCCGTTGCTTCATTAGTTTGAGAGGAGCTGTTCGCCAGATAGATTACGATCAAGGAAGAAATTTTGTAGGAGCCCAAAATGAGCTAAAACAGTGTGATCCTAAATATCTGGAGTCTTTCCTAGCAGAGAACCAATGTGAGTTCATTTTTAATGCTCCATCAGCAAGTCATGCTGGTGGTGTTTGGGAGC
>NW_006802620.1:0-4251 GCF_000485575.1 Poecilia formosa
TGATTCAATATTGATCAGATGTTGATCAGACATCAGCATTTCAGTCATTCGATTTCAACCACAAAACAACATTGATTCAATGACACAGTTTCAACGGTTTGATTGGATGGTTGTTTGATGGTTGATCCACCGTCATTTGTCGACTTCAACCAAAAATCAACGATTCTAACTATTTTTCAACGTTGATTTAACATCATGTGCTATCTGGGTAGCTTCTAATGGGCTCTTTGCAAGTCAGCTTCCACATGCAGGGATAAGCGGTTCGGTTGCTAAGGGTCTATTATGAGAGGCCCCAAGGGCCAAAATCTACAAACTCTCTTACACATACTGTCAAACTATCAAACACTCTAACATTCGCTATCAAACCCTCTCACATTCACAGTCAAACTCTCTTGCACATGCTATCAAACTCTCTGACAGAATTTGATTGCAACTGAAGTTAACTTAAAATTTCAGTTTCTGATTGGACCCCAAGCAGACTTTTTTAAAAAAAAAAAAGCGGACCTCCGGTTTATGTTTGATTCATGTTTCTCTCCTGCGGCTTTAAAAATGTAAAACTTTGTGTTAATTGATTTGCTAAAGGAAATCATATATCTGAAAATAAATTAAAACATATTATGTTGGCAAAAAATTCTGTAAACCACATATGTGCTACCTCAATCAAAATTGCTGACATTTGACATGCAAAAAAATCTTTCAGATTACAAAAACAATATCTTACCAGGTACTTCTCTCACTTCAGGATGATACAGGGCCAAAACCTACAAACTCCGTTACATTCACTATCAAACTCTCTTACATTCACTATCAAACTCTCTCACATTCACTATCAAACTCTCTCACATTCACAGTCAAACTCTCTTACAGAGTTTGACTGCAACGGAAGTCAACTTAATCCTGCCCGCCTAATCCTGCCCGCCTAATCCCAGGCAGGATTAGGCGGGTTTTCACGGACAGAAAAATAGCTGAGCGGCATCGACTCACAGAGGCAACTAATATTTTAAATGACATCGTTAGCGCTCCAACAGTAATGTCAGCATTATCAGAAGTGCTTAGAAGCCGACAACCAGCATCGGAAACCCCATCTTTCAGTGGGATAAAGCTAGCCGCCTCTTCAGAAATGGCAGTAAAGCCAGCCTGCACTCGATTTTAATGTGCGCGACAGTACAAGTTATGGCGGTCTCTTTTCAAAATAAAAGCGCATCTCCGGTTTATGTTTGATTCACACGTCAAGTTTCTCTCCGGCGGCTATAACAGGATATAACGGCGGCTTTGTGTTAATTTGCAAAACGACATTATGTATCTGAAAAAAATATATATATATTGTATGGGCAAAAAATCCTGTAAAGCACATATGTGCAACCTCAGTTAAAACTGGTCTTATAGAGACCTTAGTGAGAGAAGTACCTGGTAAGGTATTGTTTATGTAATCTGAAAGATTTTTTTGCATGTCAAATGTCAGCAATTTTGATTGAGGTAGCACATATGTGGTTTACAGAATTTTTTGCCAACATAATATGTTTTAATTTATTTTCGGATACATGATTTCCTTTAGCAAATCAATTAACAACGTTTTACATTTTTAAAGCCACAGGAGAGAAACATGAATCAAACATAAACCTCCAGTGTACATATCTGACATACAAGATATTATATCTTGATGCCCCATGCCTCTATGAAAGAGGCTGCTCATGTTTGACCACCACTACCAGTTGACAAATTTCACACGCATGCATCAATGAAGTCATGAGACAGATTGATGTATCTATTTTTGCAAGGACAGTTTTTGTTTTAGTTCTGCTACGATTTCCATCAAATTCAGATCTCTCACTTTTGCACATGAATCTTTAGTCTTGGTATATTTTCACAAATTTTTCACAAGTTTTTTGCAACTATAAGCAATTCCCTTGCAGATTTTATTTTATTTATTTTTAAGATATGTACAGTGTTGTGAAACTGTAAATATCTGACACACTACATGTTTATATGTTTTAGATCAGTCCTGCAAATTTTAGATATNGTGTACATATCTGACATACAAGATATTATATCTTGATGCCCCATGCCTCTATGAAAGCAGCTGCTCATGTTTGACCACCACTACCAGTTGACAAATTTCACACGCATGCATCAATGAAGTCATGAGACAGATTGATGTATCTATTTTTGCAAGGACAGTTTTTGTTTTAGTTCTGCTACGATTTCCATCAAATTCAGATCTCTCACTTTTGCACATGAATCTTTAGTCTTGGTATATTTTCACAAATTTTTCACAAGTTTTTTGCAACTATAAGCAATTCCCTTGCAGATTTTATTTTATTTATTTTTAAGATATGTACAGTGTTGTGAAACTGTAAATATCTGACACACTACATGTTTATATGTTTTAGATCAGTCCTGCAAATTTTAGATATGTCCTACATGGTTGAATTAAATAGTAAACCTGCTTCATTAGCAGAGCTCTGCTAATGAGCTAATATGGAAGACAGGTGTGCCAAAGCAGAAGAGACATCGAAAAATTAAAGGATACCATGAGCCCTGGAGGACTGGAGTTTGAGACAACTATTACAACTTCAAATTAATTCATACAAATTAAACAGAAATCTCAGATTTCAAATGATGATTTCACATTCAATATAGAAATAACTGATCAATATTTTTGGTTCCATTGGCAGCAGCATGACTATAGTTAAAGACCTGAAAATATCAATACTTTCTGACAGAAAATGTAAAAATATTCAAAAACAGATGACAAAAAAAAAACCTTCTTGACATCTTTATATCTGGAAAAGATGTTTAAAAGTGTTTTACAAACTAATCCACAAGCATTCTTATAGCCGGAATACAGAAAATAATTCTTATTCTGAAAGAAGCAATAATATTTAGGAAACATTTCACTATTACAATATAAAGATTTGCATGTACAAAATGTCAATATCTGTATATTTTACCCATCTAGTGTGAAACCTGTACATGTTTGGATGAAAACAGCTGATTTCCTGGCATAAATTGAAGAAAGACAAAGCTCTTCCTCAACAGCTCTCAGTCTCTCTCTAGTTTCAGTTTTTATAGTAGCCAGGCTTGAGAAGCTCACTTCACACAGATATATTGTGGGAAATGGACCCATGTTCTTTCCAACTACTGCTGAGCTTCACTGTCTTTTCCATTACTGTCGTCACAGTCTTGCTAGATGCTCTCACCACTACCTGTAACATTCATGCATCACTAATTCTCTAGTTTAAATGTAAAATGCTCTGTACCTACTGGCATCTAGTGGTAAGAAAATTACATAATTACGCCGCTAGTCACAACTACAGCAGACGCTCGAAAATGGCATTATTTGCAGATGATTCAATTTAAAAAAATCTTTTAAAACCAATTACTGTATTTTTTGGACTATAGAGTGCACCATACTAGCGCCTTCAATTTTTTTTGGATAAAAAAAAAAAAAACTGGAAGCTGCTCTCGGTTTTTCATGTGGACCCAGCAGAGGGCTGCGTCCTAATAAATCTGCTGGATTCAGTCTCCAAAGCCGAACCATGGTTTCGTTCATGCCGAGTTTAAGTGCAGCGGCTCTATTTCCCTCCTGTAGTGCCAGATCGACAGCCCTCAACTTAAAAGCTGCATCATATGAGTTTGAAAACATTTCTCCGTCGTGCCTGCTGATAGCATGTGGTTGTTCTAAATGAAAATTAATGCGTTCTTCTTTGATCTACAATTTTGACTTCTAATGATTCACTTCCTGCTAGAGAGCCCCCTGGTGGTTGAAGAAAATTACACAGAAAAGCCACACAGGGCTACAATCCGCATGGTTCAAAGTTTAGGAAAAAAGTAGCAGCTTATAGTCCGGAAAGTACAGTACCATAGGTGAAATTGAATAATTTCACCTATGGTACTGTACACTAGTGGAAATTATTCCACTAGTGTGCCGCGGAACAGTGGTTGAAAAACACTGCCCTAGATGATCCAGGTGAGACTAGAGAGTCTTCCAGTTTGAATTTACGCCAAGGCTTCATCTCTGAAAGAGTGCATTTTATTTAACACTTGACAAGTTACAGTCTAACGAGTAAATTTTTAAAAATCTATTTTAACTCTGAATTTTTACACCAACACTGCATATTTTACGCTCACTGTTGTTGAATTGACTCTTACAGAGTTCACATGCTCTGAAACTGCTTATTTGACATTTGGGATTTACTGTGTGGCTTTGATCCGAAATAGCTTGCTGGGTTTAGACCAGGGGTTCCCAAA
>NW_006802621.1:0-4247 GCF_000485575.1 Poecilia formosa
CTTTAAATTGGAGTAACATAATTACATAGTGCTGAAATAAAGCAAAGTAATCAGGTGGAAAATCTTTCCATGATTTTTTTATGTTAATCCAGAGTTATTTCTTTCAGTGAGCCTCTGACTGAAAATTTTCAGTTTTCTCAAGACTCGTAAAAAGGATGGTCAGGGTTGTCCTTAATTTTCTTGATTTTCTATAAAATTGTTATTTGTATCATCATCTCCAAAGGTTCCACAGTCGTCCCCAGAACAGAAGCAGAAGAGAACCATCCTTTTTTATCCAGTTGTTGAGTCTTTTTAGGTCCCTGGTTCTGATGCTGCTGCCCCAACAGATGATGGCAGCAGAGATGAGGCTCTCAACAACAGACTTATGACAGATCTTTAGCATCTTGCTGCAAACCTTGAAGGATCTTAGCTTCCTCAAGAAGTACAGTCTACTCTGCTCCTTCTTATAGATACTTCACTGTTGTGTCTCCAGTCCAGTCTGTTGTCCAGATAAACATTAAGGTATTGATATTTCTCAACCACCTCCACTTCTTCTCCCATGATGGAAATAGGGTTTGATCTAATCATGTTCCTCCTGTAATCAACAACCATCTCCTTTATTTTGTTCACATTTAAGATAATATGATTATTCCACACCATGACACAAAGCGCTCCAACAGATCTCTTTACTCAGCCTCTTGTCCATCTCTGATACTGTGGTGCTCATCTGTAGCTGATCACCTGGGGCCTCATGCATAAAAGAGTGTACAGTTTTCACACTAAAACTTGGTGTACGGAAAATTTTAGAAAAGTGCGGCGCTCAAAAAAGTTTGGATGTATAAAGCCGTGCGTACGCACGTGGCCGTATGAGAGGCCCCATGGGCCAAAACTTAGAAACTCTCTAACACATACTGTCAAACTCTCTTACATTCACTGTCAAACTCTCTTACATTCACTATCAAACTCTCTTACATTCACTGTCAAACTCTCTTACATTCACTGTCAAACTCTCTTACATTCACTATCAAACTCTCTTACATGTAAGAGAGTTTGATAGTGAATGTAAGAGAGTTTGACAGTGAATGTAAGAGAGTTTGACAGTGAATGTAAGAGAGTTTGACAGTGAATGCATTCACTGTCAAACTCTCTTACATTCGCTATCAAACTCTCTTACATTCACAGTCAAACTCTCTTACACGTACTATCAAACTCTCTGACAGAGTTTGATTGCAACGGAAGTTAACTTAAAATTTCAGTTTCTGATTGGACCCCAGGCAGGAGTAGGCGGGTTTTCACGGACAGAAAAATAGCTGAGCAGCAGCAACTCACAGAGGCAACTAATATTTTAAATGGCATCGTTAGCTATCCTACAGTAATGTCAACATTATCAGAAGTGTTTAGAAGCCGACAGCCAGCATCGGAAACCCCATCTATCAGTGGGATAAAGCTAGCCGTCTCTTTGGAAATGGCAGTAAAGCCAGCCTGCACTCGATTTTAATGTGCGTGACAGCACAAGTTATGGCTCTTTCTTTTCAAAATAAAAGCGCATCTCCAGTTTATGTTTGATTCACACATCAAGTTTCTCTCCGGCGGCTACAACAGGCTAAAGCAGGGGTCCCCAAACTACGGCCCGCGGGCCGGATCCGGCCCGCCTCCACATTTGGTCCGGCCCCCTGAACAATACCAGAGAGCATTCAGATTTTTTTTCATTTACCGTATTTTCCGGATTATAAGCCGTTTATATGTGGGTTTTTCTTCAACCATCAGGGGGCTCTTTAGTAGGAAGTGAATCATTGGAAGGTTACTTGTGCGCCAACATTGAGCCCACAAGCAGCAAAATGAGTAAGAAACGGATCAGATGTCTTTGGAAAGTTTCTTTGCAAAGGGGAAAAGGCCCAGAGAAGAGACAGGAGGATGGATTACAAGCTCGCTCTGCGTAACATGCGGCGACCGGCTGCTAATGAGCAGCTGCTTCATCAGGTAGAAACCAAGGCTGTGTTCAAGCAACACAGCTCCAGTGTCATTGTCTCCCATCACTCCCAGATGGGACCATCTCGTTGCAGAGAAACAAGCTCAGGGCTCCCGTTAGTCATTATCGTGAGTTAAAAATTTCACGAAAGTAAAATGTTCGTTTTTGTGGCGCTTCTGTATCTTATTTTGAAGGGATATGTAAACGTTACCATAGCGACCAGAGTCAGAGCGTTTGGGCGGTGGTCGAGAGGAGATGAGTAGAGCTTGTTAGTCTTAAGTCCGGTTTAGGCGGCAAGATTTAAGGATTGTTGGCCGATTCTCCAAACTTCTGTGACCACAGAGCTGATAAAAGTGTTGTGATCTGTTTTTCTGTGTAGTTATGTTGAGATTTTCTGTGTTTATCGTTATCCTGTTCCCTGTGAGTCTCTGTCTCTGCTCTTCCCCGTTGATTGTCTCCCAGGTGTGTCTCGTCCCCTTGATTACCCCGTGTGTATTTAAGTCCACCTGTTGTCTCTGTCCTCCTCATACGTTGTCAAGTCTTGTCTGTGATAGTTAGTCTGCTGGCACAGTTGAACTGCTAAGTCCTGTGTCGGCATCAGCTCTCGTGTGCAGTCTTCCCTGATCAGTCGCTACCAGTGTTAGCTTTATCTCTGCTCACTGTGCTGCCTGTTTTCTTGGACTGTTGAGCTGCTTCCATTAAATTCATCCTTCATCTTTCAACCTGGGTCCTCTGCGTTCAATCTCACCACCATACACCGCTACATCATGACAAAAAGTACAACAGGTTCGATCGGTTCGTGTTCAGCCACACGAACCGATTCCAGTCACGAACATCCCGATTCCAGAAGAAAATCCAGTAAAGCCAGTAAAGAATTTAGAATAACCAAACACGGATGACGATGTAGAAGCAATAGTGACGGTTTGTGGAGTCATTTTAAGAGATAAAAGACGTAACAAAAAGAAAAGGCGGTGGATAAAAGACAGCGGGAGCAGCCGCTCTATTTGCTGCACTATGATTTGGAGGCGACTATGTTTTTTCATAGTTAACATTTCTAACTGAATAAACATAAACATATATAATAATGACCTTTACATATAATAAACATTTCCACATATCATCTCCGATATCCACCGGTGTTCTGTCAGATCAGTCTACATTGTCAGATAGTCCTACGCTTAGCTCTGACATGTATAAGCTGTCATTACCATACGATTTTATTTAATCAGCAACATAGAATCATGACCTAGATCATCAGACACTTTGCTATGATCAGCTGTATGACATCCTGATTTAGCGGTTAAGTAAATTAATGAGTTTTACACGGGCGTGTGTTGTAGTTGACTGCAGCGGCAGCCAGACCTGCTTTAAATACACTTTGAAACCACGACAACGCATGTATATCTATCTAGTTATCATATTATGTGATATTATAGACAATTTAATGACTTATTTTCGTCATAACTTGTTGCGCATGCTGAACTGACAACTCCACTGACGGTCAGACTTCTTAATGCGCATGCGCGGGCATGCCTACTAACTGCATGTAGGCCATCCTGACAGCGTATGGCTATCTGATAGAACACCGGACTCTCAGTCAGCTGTTTGGGATTCCCCCCTGTGCTTACGTGACCCCGTTTCTGATTAGCTACCTGTCACATTCAACAGGTCGTATTCTCGTTCCAAGTCAGGGAAGGAAAAACTCCACAGGCTGCGATGAAAGGGCCAAGACAACCCAATAGCGCATATTCAGTATTTAGTTGGAACACCAACATGCAGAAGCCTTATCTGACTGTTCATCCCTCCCTTTCTTCCCCAGGGCCGCAACAAAATTTCCAATTCTTGACCGGTCCAGAAAAAAAAAATCCAAATAAATAAAGAGATCGTGCCTGTTAGAACAGTAGCACTTTCAGCTGGGCAGAAAGCGTGTCAGAGAGTCATTTGAGTGGGAATGTGGACGTTTATTAGTAGAATCATGTGAATAAGTTGTACATTTACAGAATAAAGATGCCTTAGGTCCATAAAGGTGCATTCACAAAGCTGGCGGCTCCACTGTGTAATAGATTAGTTTGTTGCCCCCTAGTGGTCAGAAATAGAGACATAACTGTTTCTAGGGATAGTTTCTGATAGGCCAACTATTAGGTTGTCGAGAGCTGACGTCAGACACTGGTGTGGTTGTTCTGTTCTGTGTTCCGCCATTAAACCAAGTAAACCCGTATTCGCAGCTCCTCTCTCTGATTCCTTTCCAACCGAGAATATCACAACTGGCGACGAGGATTTTAAAAGATTTCCACAGCGT
>NW_006802622.1:0-4243 GCF_000485575.1 Poecilia formosa
TAATGTTCCAGTTATTGCCTTATTCTGCTTAGTGTCCCTTTAAGTCTTTTATTCTTGTGACATTTTGCCTGCTACTTCATCTTTATTTCCTTCTCCTCATGTCACCTCTGCAAGTATTTAGTCAAAGCTCCAGTCAATCATGGCACCAGCTGAAAAAGGTTAAGTATTCAAGCAAAAACAATGACCTTCATTCTGACAGGCTTAATGGATAAAGCAGCTGACCATAGCTGCATAGCTCATGGAGCATCTTGCTAGTGTATCACTCACCCCTGACAGTTGATGACAGAACGGCGAGATGAATGGACCTCCTGGAGGTTACGCCTGCGTTGTATATTTTCTTGGACGACGATGATGATGATGTACCTTTGTGTGGCTAGGTCAGTGCGCCGAATTTCCCCGTCAAGTTTTATGGCACATGACAGTCACTCATATGTCTGTCCCGGGTGATAAACACATGTCATCAGACATGTGTGGAGTTTACCTTCAGGGAACATAAAGTGCCACTCATTCTTTGTCAAACCTTGGTGTGTCGATGTGGCGTGCAAGATTGATGGAAATCTCCAGGAGCTGCTTCAAAAGAAACTTTTTTGCTTAAGGGCAAATGCTGTTAATATGTAATAGTTGGTTTTTAAAAGAAGAACTACAGAGCTGCAAATTTTCAGGCAATGGGTCACAAGTCTTGATATGGCTGCTCTGAACATTTGGCAGTCATTATAGCTTTTCCAGAATCTAAAATGACATTTAAAAAGGGAAACCTGTCTCTCCATAGCCAAAACAGAGCAGGTGGTCTTTATACTGGGGGTTTTAGACACTGAGGCAGAGTTCTTCATTGTGCTGAAGGAGAGATAGTCCTGATTTTGTTCCAGTGGAGAAGCTTTGTTGTACAAGCCCAAGAAAGTGGGGGATATAATTTTGGCATGTGCTGTTTTGTGCATTATTGTGGAGAGTTGGGTTTAATTTGATGCTCTAAAGCCTGATGTAGAGTTTATACGCAGCCAAAAAAATCCAACCAAACCCAACCCGAGCCAACAGACATTATGTCCAAGTCCGATACAACATGACTAATTAACACTAATTCGAGGCCTGGCGCTATAGTAAACATATTATTTTAAACTACGGCCAGTTTGAAATGCTTCCTGATCTTTGAGTTTGCTTTCCGCTGACTTATTACAACTTCTTCTGTTTTTAGCTTTTGCTAAGCATCTTTCAGCTTCCTTTTGTTGCTTGTTGTTACCACAGTGTGAGTGAAATGCAAGTCTTGTGGGATGTGTGATTGATAGAAGCGGAGCAGGGCGGATTAGTTGTGCAGTGTGGTGTGCTTGTTATGGTCTAATTAACTTCTGCATCTGACTTTGTTTTTTTTTCCTCAACAGGTTAAACTTCCTGCTCCCCTGTTTAGATCATATTGAGTAGATTAACACAACTTTATATTTTGCATTCTTTTTTTTGTTTTCTCTGTAAGTACTGTAAGTATCCTAGGCTTATTTAAAAAAAAAAAAAAAAAATGCCACAGAGGGGTGCTGTGGTGGTGCAGGGTCAAAGCATGATCCATGTATTGAGGCCTTTGTCCTCATGCTGGTGGTCACAGGTTTGATCCCCAGCCTGGTGACATTTGCTGCATGTCTTCCCCCTTTCCCATAACCCTCTCTCCTGTCAAACTACTTTCAAATAAAGGCCACTAGAGCCAACAAAACCTTTAAAAAAAATGCCACAGAAGTTCAGGAGTGATTATTGAACATATAATTTTTGGGGTCAAAAGATGAAGCACATTTGAACTGGTTCATCTAACTACTTATATTTTGCAAGTACAACACTGACAAAATGTTTTGCATTTGTATTTCTAACTATTTGTATGAAGAAATACACTTTGATTTTGCAAGTATTTTTATATTCAATTGTTTGTTTTGATGCTGTTATTTTAACATCTGATGAGTTTCCTCTGATGTAGAGTTAGCATCTTTCCCTTATACAGGCTTCACAAAGCCTGTATGTTGGGACTAAAAACACATCAGTAAAACCCACCTGTAACAGCTGAAAGTTTTTTTTTTTTTTTTTTTTAAATCATAGCAGATGTGTGTGGATCCCTATTTACCATGAGCTTCAATTCACAGTCACAAGATTCAGACACATCCAAATACACATGAACAGCAGGACTAGCCACTAGATGCATGGCATAATAAATCACAGATTTAACTTTTATCCAAATAGACACAAGTTTGTGATAAATCTACAAAGATGACCCTTGACAGAAAAAAAAATTCTCAGCTAATACATTGTGAAACCTTCTAATTGGTAGCTTCCTGTGCTTTAAGTAGGAACGCAATAGACAACAGTGGAGTTCAATTTTTACATACAAGATATAACACAAAAGCCTCCTAATACGTTTTAAACTCCTTTCAAACATCTGTTTTGTTTGGCTGCATCAGAGGTTTGCTATGTGACCTCTCATTAGTTAGAGTAGATGACCAAATAATGAGTTAATTGCTCCTGTGAAAGAGTTGCAATTTCATTTGTAGGTAGATGGATTGCAGAGAACCCATTAGGTGAAAAAGAGATCCATTCCACTGCAGCACCCTTTGCAGTCCACTGTGCTAAAGGATGGAGGTGTCTATAAAATGCATGGATCTATCTTTCACTTGTTTTACGTGACTACAGTTCATTGAATACTCACTGAGCCCCTCCCATTGTGTGTTGACACAAATGTAGGGGCTCTTAGCACGAGGCCTCTTTTAGTAGACTAATGTTGAAGCAAATCGATATCTAAGGCAGGGTCTAATTTTTCTTGCCTGTTTTCGTTTCTCCCTGCAAACCCCTGAGAACAAGAACCCAGAGAAAAATACTTTATGTGATCAAATAGACATACATTCCTTGTAAAGCTGCACAGCGAAACATTGGGAACAGACTGAAAACTTTTCACAAGGTCTTGCACACATTTTCACCATCAGTCATTGACTTTACCTTTTAAGTTTGACAGTAAAACATAAAGAATACCCCAGATGATTTAACATCTCCAAGGTATCGTCCTTTTTTCCTCTGAAACCTGAAACAAGATCATTAGCTTTTGGTCTCAACTTAGAAGAAGCAATATCACATTCATCTCAGTTGAGTTTTCAAACCAAAAGTTTGAATAAAACAATATAAATCCGACTACTGTTCATATTCCAACCCTCATCAAAAAAAATAATTTCTTTATCACTGTTTCCCCAGAGATGCTGCTGGGAACTTACATATTACAGCTGTTCAGCACAAAGCCATCATAATCAACTCCAAGTCTTTCTCCCTGCCATCTGAAACAACATTTGTGCTCAGTGACACTGAACATTTGAACCATGCTTTCTGCACCAAAGGATGGTGCTTGTATTCGATGACACATCCTGTTAAAATATGGTTAGTGTTGAACACGAGAAGTTGAAGTTAAAGTGAAAATTGCCTGTTGCACAAAAATTTAACTGAACTCTGAACTTTTCTACCCCTAATGTCTGTCACTTTGATTTGTTATTTATGTCTACAGCAGAACTCAAGGAGGAGGGTGCTCTGCAGGGACTATTACAGCAAGATTTTAGCAAGCACAGAACCATAAATAAACATGCTAATTATTTAGTGATTTCCCACCTTTGAAAGAAAATCTGTTTTTATCCTATCTGCCTTGTAAATAAACTTTGTCGCTTATGTGACTGCATGCGTTGATAGCTGCTGGCTGTCAATTGTTTTTAGCGATTGTTTTTTCTTTCTTTTTTAGATCTCGCTGAGAATTGCTGCATTTTTCAGAGTTTAAAGATGACAGACTGTGAAGCACATTTGAAAGAAAAAGAAAGAGTGATCATTGACAGCCTGAATTTTACACAATTAGGAACAGACACTTTGTCATACTTTGCATATGTTTCCATTGTACCTAAATGAAATGGCACAACACTTAAGAAGAGCAAATATGTAAAAACTGTGAATTTATATGTCAAACTTTATAGACTTTAAAATAGATAGTTAAAATTTAAATGAATACTCGTCTGGGGATTTATTGGCAAATCCTTTTGGTGCTGTGTTGTTTTTATTCGAAACATATGTTTTGTAAATATGGCCACAAAGTTCTAGCTTCATCATTCAAGAACACATTTTTTTCGTATGCTTTCGGGAGATTTAGGATTTGTTTTTGCTAAACGTATTTATTTTTTTGTAAATAAAGGCTTCCATCATGCCACCTATACTTGAACAGTGAGACCTCTTTGATGCTGCAAAAATTCTCAAA
>NW_006802623.1:0-4238 GCF_000485575.1 Poecilia formosa
AATAATATATAATAATAAAACCATTTATATTGCTATTTTCACCCTGTGGTTTGTACTATAAAGTACCTATTTTTTTACTTAGCTTAACCAATTCTGATTACTTTTTTCTTCAAAATCGCTGGATTTTCGTATTTTCCCATTCAAATGCTCAGAAGCGAAGCCGGTGAGGCAGCAGCGAGCTGAGCCTCACCTGGGATTGCGCAACCTCTCACTAACTGCACTGGCTGCCTTTCTATGGAAGCATGTTCGTCCTGTCTGTACGCTGGCAATGAAATGGCTAAAAAAACATTTCATATATGGTCTGATTTTCCATAATTTAGCTTATGTATATAATGTATATGTTAGGATTCGGGTTGGTGTGAGTGCTTTTTTCTATAGAGGATCTTCGGAGGAGAGTTCTGACAGGCTGGCGCACCGGCAGGTGATTCCGAGTGATTGACCGGTGGACCTTTAAGAAGCAGAGGAGCAGTCACTCATCGCTCGGTGGTCCCACTTGTTGGAAAACGACGAGCTGACAAAATCAAGCCAGGAACCACGTCTGGACTTAAAGATCGCTTCCTGCCGAAACCAAACATCTCCGCCTGCCGCTCTCCTTCATTGGTCCTCAGAGACGCTCCCGGATCCTAGCCCTTTTCCCTCCGCGCAACTTCCATCCGAAAGACTGCAAGCTTGATCCTCTAAACCAGGGGTGTCAAACGTACGGCCCGCGGGCTGGAACCGGCCCGTCGAACGATTTAGTCCGGCCCGGGGGCTAAATGCATTATCATTATTCATGAAAAAACATATACTTCGTTTAATTGAAAATCTGCAGTTCCTATACTGTCCACGAGGGGCGCTGTGTTTTATTCAGAGCACACAACATGATGCAACACTGCAGCGGAACTAACAGCAGATGGCAGCACTGAGCTTCAGGTTCTGTAAACAAGTTCGATTCTATGCTTTACCAGCTTTTTATTTTGGCCCTGGCAACCTCATATTTCTCGTGCATGCTAACATACATACATGTTATGTATGCAAGTTTTTCTATATGTATGCATTTTATGCATCAACAAATGTACTTAATCAAATGTCTGTGTAAAACAGCTTACACTTAAGATTCCAAATGTGTGAAGCCAGATAATTTGTTCAAATTGCTTCCCAGATGTTTAAAATTGATTTTAAATCTTTTCTTAATGTTTGTCTGTTGTATTTTGTGATGCAGGACAGTGTTTTTAAGTTCCAATAACTGTGAATAAATGTTTTGCAACATTGTACAATCACTGAGATCAGTTCTTATGCATAATGCACTTAAATAAATGCTTAACTGAGTAAAAGTATTGTTGAAATTGCAGATACCTTTCTTAAAAACTGAGATTATTCATAATATATTTTGTAAAAGTGAAATTCGTTTAATATAAAAATCAACAAGTCCACTTTTATTGGTTCGCAATGAGCTTACTTGTGTGGCCCCCTGCAGATCAGATTAAGCAGTATGCGGTCCCTAAACCAAAATGAGTTTGACACCCCTGCTCTAAACCAACCAAGATCCCTCATCTCCGGTCCCTACTAACTTCCGTATTTTGCCGCCTGGGCGGTGCGGAGCGGCAAGAAGACGCAGGGCGAACCGTATCTGATGGGGAAACGTGGATTTAGTAGCTTAGTGGCTTGAGTAGCTCTTCCATTTCGTGTCTTTTGAGTTTTTGATACACAGAAACGGTTCTGGCTGCTCAAGTTTGTGGGACAAGATTTTCAGATCTCGACGCGGCTCTGCCGGTTAGTCAGCATCAATTCTGGCTGACTAAGTGGATAAAGTGTTTGTTATGGTTTGGTGCATCGTTTAACCATTAAAATAACACTAAAAATTAAAAATGAAATGATATAAAACCAGTGTGAAGCGTGACTACGAGGCAAGCGTGAAAGCTTCTCACCGGGCTGAACCTGCATGATGAGATTAGCGCTGGTTCATTAACAACTCACATGTTATTTTCAGTTGGCTCTGGCCAACCGGAAACAGATCCAGGGAAGACTCCGTCTTCAGAGCCAGAGATGTGAACGCTGTGCATAATTCTGTCCACAAAACATAAATCATTCCCACCGCTCGCTCAACCCTCACCTCTGAAAGCGCGTTTGATCCGCACTGAGGTATACTTAATAAAGCAGCGGCAGCGCGTGAGGCAATGAGCAGAGCACCAGCTGTATGATTGGGTCGCTTTCCGGCTTTTAATGCATGAAGTATAAACCTATCTTTTAGAAATAAATCTGCTCTGGGAGTGAAACGCTCAGAACAACAGAGACGGTTGCAATCCGGCTTAAAGATTTATCAAAATAAATAAATAAAAAATTGTTCTCCCCCCAATTATTAATTTTTCTAAAAATAAAAACAATCAAGGCCTGTAGCCTGGCGGGGGAGGCCTGTAGCCCGCTACAGGGAGGCCTGTAGCGGGCCTCGTAAAGCATGGCGGGCCATGCTTTACGAGGCCCGCCATGCCTCGTAAAGCATGGCGGGCCGCCAGGCTAATAATACACTGGGGAAAACCATGAAATCAGTTAGTACTTCTTTACTACCAGCTTCAAACATGTGTATCAATGAAACTGCGGAATGACTATCACTAAGTTAACTAAAACTTTCCAAAATAAATGATTCCTGATGAATTGGTTAGATTTGGACATCAATCTGCAGCTCTGCCATTCAGTGGTGTAGAAATATCTGAATAGCTTATCCTAGGTAAAATTTTGTAATAGGTGTGTTTATAATATGTTTACAAATTGTACTGTGTACGTTCAGTTTGTTCACTTTCACATTTACTAACTTGCAGACACTAAATTTGACTTACATGTAAGAGCCATATGAATGAAATGAATGATTATTGAGGTGACGGGAGTGCATGCCTTTGACACTTGGGTGGTGGGTGTGTCGAGGTGGGCGTGGCTGTCACTAAAGGTATGAATGGGAGCCATACTGGCGTGCTGGCTGATTATGTTTGAGGAAGCGGGTGCGCCGGGGTGGTCATAATTTCTGTTGACCGTGTTTAATGCCGTTTATTGTGACACTATTGAATGGTTTGGCCTGGTCAGTCAGTGTAAATCTGTATGATCTGAAGTAAGATAATCAAAGTGGAATAAATAGATGATTACAACAACAAAGGAAGCGGCCTGGAGTTATTTGAAGCACGCGTCGGACAGTTTTGAATTCCCCGGGTTATCCCAGTGCGGCCCTCATACATCTTTAGCTATGTCGCACATCTATTACAGTCAGTAAATGTGTGCAGACTTGAGTTTTCCTTCTAAATTGCAAACCAGGGCAAAGGGAGCTCTTCTCCTAAAATAGCTCTTCAGAGGAAATTGTGTCTCCCTGTACTGACACACTTTACACTGTTTTAAGAAGACTTTTTTTTCTTATTATGATGTATTTATAATGAATTGGCATACCAGCCCTATCACTCAGCATAGTTTTAGTCGGATATATTTTTGTTTTATGTCAAATGTGGTGTGTGTGTATGTTCAGTCACTTTTTTTGCACGTTAAGGATGCATTGTTGTAGGGCTGTAATGATTCCTCAAGTGATTGGAGTACCTCAGTTATTAAAATTACTCAAGGAAAATTTATCTGCAGAGAGAGAGAGTGAGAGAGAGCGACAGCTCGATTACTAAAATATTCTTTTACAACACCCCTACATTGTTGTTGCTCAACCAAGCATTCGTTACATGCTGGTTGCATGTAACCTTGATGATTTTATGTGAATTTCACACACCAACAACCCCTATTTAATGTACAAACAATGCCAATTAAACATTCCATGTTTATTTGGCTCTGACTTACCTTGTGTTGCTCCTGTTTGGCTGCCAAGACCTTGGTTTAAGCTACTACACCAAGATGAAGGTGTCACTCCTAGGATTTACAGCACAGATAACCCTGATGTTTTTTTAAACACTGAGAAAAAACCCTCCTTTCATTACCTCTGATTATGCCTTACAAGGGAGGCTTAGAGTGTAATCCCTGTAGTTGGAACACACTCTGTGGTCCGCATTTTTCGATAGGGAAGCCACACCCCTGTTTTATGAAATTTTAAATCAGGGTCGAAGGAGATCGGCGGCAATAACGAAACCAAACGCTGTTTCTGATAGAATTAAATGTGCTCGATTTATTTCCCCACAGATTACAGCAAAATAACATGCATCAAACACTGTTACTGCTAGAACAAATATGCTCGATTTATTCCCCACAGAATACAGTACAAAACACTCTATGACTAAACACGT
>NW_006802624.1:0-4204 GCF_000485575.1 Poecilia formosa
CGACGTCAGTTCCAGTTGATTTAGTCTTCGTTGTCAGTTGCTACCGGTGCTTAGCTGCGTGCTAGTTGTTCCTGCCGTGCTGCCTGATTTGGACTATGTGAACTACATTCATCATTAAATTCATCTTCACCATAACCTGGGTTCTCTGCGTCATCTCCTCACCACTTCAACCCCACCTTATGACAGTTTTTGGTTATCAGTTCCAGTGTTACGTGTTCTTTTGAAAAAAGTGTATCTATCTATGGCAGGAAATTGCATGCATTACGTCATTTCCATTAAATCAGTGTCAGAAGGTCTTGAAACAATATTATCATTTATTGCAATCATTTTTTAGACAATCGCTCAGCAAAATTTGTTATTGTGACAGGCCTACATACACGTAAAAATTATTGCGCACCTCTTACTTTGTGCTACTCCACCTCGTGTGTGCGTCAAGTGACCACTGACCAGGGGCCGTACACGTCCAACCCGACATACGAAAATGTAGGGCAAGTGTTGAGTCTCTCAGGTGGAAGATCTGCCATCTTTTGAGTCTCTAGTTTTCCCCTGAGTTTCTTGCACGTTATGCAATAGTGGATAGCAGACGAAGCCAGTCTTTTGCATCCTACAATCCACAGACCGGTTTGCCTAACCGCACTTTCTGTGAACTGCCTTCCTTGATGCACAACCATGGCATGATAGTGCAGGACAAGCAACTTCGACACATGATGTTTGCTTGGGAGAATGATTGGATTCTTGAATGCTTTATCTAATGAAGCATGTTTGAGGCGACCCCCAACTTTTATGAGGCCTTCATCCATATAGGGGTCGAGAGTTACGATGGAGCTTGAGCTGTGGACAGTCTGATTGGCTTGGAGAGAAGTGTATTTATCAGGAAAAGCATCCTTTTGAACAGACTGGAAAATAAGATTACTGGCAGCATTCAGCTCCTTTGGAGAGTGCGGCTGTCTACATTCATGCCAGCCCCTGTATGAAGGGTTTGACACGTTGCTTGATGAGTGAGAACATGAGTGAGAACAAGCTTGATGAATTAAGAAGGCAATGGCACGTGCCAGTAATTTCCATTTTGAGAAGCGTTGCAAGGTTGAGGGTCCTCCAATATCTTGGTTGTGCCTAGAACTGCACATTTCTGGACTGAGATGTCTGATGTTGTTCCTGGGATCTGTTGTAGCCACTGCTCCAGTTTGGCGGTGAGGGCCCCGATGACCACAGGTCTTCACCTTCATGGCCTTCTCCAGTTCCTCTCTGAGGCCCTGGTATTTCTCCAGTTTCTCATGCTCCTTTTTCCTGATGTTGTGGTCACTTGGTATTGCTACATCCACCACAACGGCTTTCCTCTGTTCTTTATCCACCACCACAATGTCCGGTTGGTTCGCCATTACCATCTTGTCTGTCTGGATCTGGAAGTCCCACAGGATCGTAGCTCGGTCATTCTCCCCCACCTTTGGGGGTGTTCCCCACTTCGATCTCGGGGTTTCCAGTCCATATTCTGCACAGATGTTCCTGTACACTCTGATGTGACATATTATGTCACATCAGAGCAGAATCCAGCCGATCTAGCTACGATGTCAATACCTGCACCCCAACTCATGGACACAATGTGGTTTAAAGGACAAGACTTCCTTTACAAACTACCTGAACCAGAAACACGAGTCGTTCGAGTTGATTGACCTGAAGTGTATGCTGAAATCCTACAAGTTCATACTTTCACCACGCAGGTTTAAGAGAATGGACTCACAACAGAACCAGGGGCAGATCTACTGGGGTGGCATGGGGTGGCAGTTGCCACCCCAAACGAGAGCCTTGCCACCCCTGTTGCCACCCCAGCTAGCGACAATGAATTCAATAAATAGTTATGGCAAATCGGACATTAAGCGCATGAAACTCTTTTTTCCGACAACATTGAATGCAACACAATGTAACCTGACACTCACTGCTAAGTAGTGGGAAGTGCAGAGCAGGACAGAGCGCGAGGCAGCAGCATTGATGGATAAATATTACAGGACTTGGACATTACGTGATTTATCGTAAGTCACACATGCGCCATTGCTCTCCATTGAGTCAGGAATATCGGTGGTCAGGAAACCACTACAATCACGCAAAGAATCAGAACAAGGGACGCAATGTTTAAATCGGCTGGGTTCTGCTCTGATGTGACATAATGCCACTGCTCAGGGGACGTAGACTGGCGTATTCTGTGAACTTGATTATGTACGTAGACATAAAAGCGCTTTGCATCGTTGCACAAGAACCACTCTGCTGTCACAGTAGAATTTTAACAGTGTTTGGTTTGTAGTCGAGTTCTTCCAGAATGGGCTCTGAACGTCTACACAGATACAATAAAAACACTTAACGTTTACATAGCACCTT
Source organism: Poecilia formosa (assembly GCF_000485575.1). NCBI lineage: Eukaryota > Metazoa > Chordata > Actinopteri > Cyprinodontiformes > Poeciliidae > Poecilia > Poecilia formosa. Next base: position 2,371 of record NW_006802624.1, read on the forward strand.
TGTAAGCTTGTCCCTGTTATCTACGTCAGACATATGAGGCATTATGGTGAATACAAACGATTAACTTACCTTCGAAGTTATTGTGAAGTTTGACACATCCAGCTTAAAGCCTTTGTTGTTGGAGCGTTTCAGGACGTCTGAATAATTATATAGGCATCATTAATAGTCCTGAAGCTACTGAGGAGCCACTATTAACATACTGTTACCTGGGCCCCAGAAGTGGTCTGTGTGGCAAAAAATGTGAAAGTGCTAAAACGGAAGTCTGTGGCATAAAGGCTATTGGTCCACTGAGGTTGGGGACGACTGTTCTATAGAATTACTCAGCTCGGTCAGAAACAGCCAATCAGAACCAGCATTAATCAGCTGGCCGTGTTATTAGGGAGTTTTCATTTAGTAACTCAGCTCTGTTTTGATGCAATCTGCATTTGACTTTGAATGAATGTTTAGTTTTTTACTTGCCGTTATTTGACAGACAGTGTTGTGAGATTTATTTGACTCATGTATAATTTATGGTGATGAGAATGTTACTGTTAAATATCGTTTTACTGATTGCAGGTTTTTCAGTTGTCCTTTTGATTAAGTAGCTGCTGTATTGTGCCTGCAAGTATTTTGCATCTTTAAGTCTAAATTAGGTGAATTAATTGCCAGATCATTTTTTTCATTTTGTCAGATTATGCAGTAGCATTTGCATCCAGGGGTGAAAGTAGGTGAGTACGGTCGGGTACTGCGTACCCCTAAAACGTTTAGCGCAGGTACGCAATACCTGCAAGAGAGGCGAGTGGCTGTCTACTGTAAAAAGTGCACTCATCAGCCACTAGTGAGAAACAAGATGGTGAACCTGTAGCCGTCTAGCAGAAGCTACGCCCTCTGCTGGACATTGCAAATCATCCAAACTGGTATGACCTGCCCATGTTTCCTACTGAAATAGCAGTGGATTCAGAGAAACGGGATTAACCCTTCAGGATCATCAGAGAGAAAAGATCAATTTGAAGCACAAGTTATTCGGTCTTTTGCTGGATTGTTTCTGTTGTGTTTTATTGGTTTTTATTCTCGAACCACATTCAGCATTCATTGTTACAGTGTGTGGAATATGAAATTGTTGGGTTTAAAATAGAAATAAGAGATGGTTAAAAGAGGAAATTAAAAAAACCTTAACTTCTTAAAAAGAACACTAAATAACAAATAGATTTAAAAAGATTAAAAAGAAGCAAACTGTAAATTAAATAGATTAACGGTATCAACTTGAACTTAAATAGAACTATAACCTAGGTTTAATTAAATAGTATCCTGGAATACCTAGCAATAGGTTTAAATTTCAAAAAAGGGATTAAATAAATTATTCTGAAAGAAACAGGGAAACTATTTGGAATTTTGTGTCATTGTATGTCNTACCTAGCAATAGGTTTAAATTTCAAAAAAGGGATTAAATAAATTATTCTGAAAGAAACAGGGAAACTATTTGGAATTTTGTGTCATTGTATGTCAAGTGTTTGTAATGCTGTTTCTTTTCTTTTCAAATAATAAGCCGGCAGTTTAAACTTATTTTTCTGGTCTGTGGTCATTAATACACTTACACACTTCTCACTACCAAACCTAGCACTGGTCCTATTGTCTGTTCTATTAACTGTAAACACATCATGAGTGTTACAGAAGCAACAATGTTTGTTTAATTTCTATTCTTTTGGGGAATGTTTCAACTAGATTAAATTGTTTAACCCGCAGTCTGAGACGCTCAGTAAGAGCATCAGATGTCAGCCAACAGGTGACCCATCAGCTCTCCAGTTCAAGAAACATCAAGGAAGATCATAAACCGACGATCCGCCAGAACCGCACA
>NW_006802625.1:0-4201 GCF_000485575.1 Poecilia formosa
TTTTTTCTCTCATTTCTTATTGTTTCTGAACTGTTGGTGCTGTGTGATGGAGCCTGTCCCTCTCTCTCTCCCCTCCCGGCGCTCGTAGGTTTCTCAGAAGCCTTCAAACGTTTCTCCGCTATAACGTCTGTCTGCTAATTACAAAATCTCCCAATTAAAAGCAAACAGTGATTATATAGTTGTGTTTCGTGTTATTTTGCTCAATCTGGGTTTCCCGGCCCCGGTCTTTCTGCATGGAGTTTGCATGTTCTCCCTGTGCATGCGTGGGTTTTCTCCGGGTACTCCGGTTTTCTCCCACAGTCCAAAAACATGACTATCAGGTTAATTGGCCTCTCCAAATTGCCCTAGGTGTGAGTGTGTGTATGCATGGTTGTTTGTCTCTATGTTGCCCTGCGACAGACTGGCGACCTGTCCAGGGTGACCCCGCCTCTCGCCCGGAACGATAGCTGGAGATAGGCACCAGCAACCCTCCCGACCCCACCGAGGGACAATGGTGTAAAAGAAAATGGATGGATGGATTTGAGAAAATATAATTAAAGTTTACAATTTATGTTAAAGCTGGTGGCTATACTTACATTTAAACTGAAGCATTAAATTCAGTGAGGGCTTTTATTTTTCTCAGAAGTTAACTTGAACTACACTTGACGGGTTTTCCCTCCGTCTTCCCATCCATGCATCACCATAAGATGTTAAATAAAAACAAAGCCAATGTTGTGATCCGTAGTTTTCTGTGTTTACTTTTGGGTTTTTTCTGTATTTATTCTGATCCTGTTCCCTGTGAGTCTCTGTGATGTCCTGTCCTCCCTGTCTTGATTGATCCCAGCTGTGTCTCATTCCTTGATTACCCTCCCAGTGTATTTAGTCCCACCTGTTGTCTGTGTTCCTTGTCAGATCCTCGTCCAACGTCATATGCTATGTCGCTTGTCAGTCAGTTTTCCTCAGTTGAACTGTGAAGTCCTGAGGTTGCTTGTTTCAGTGTACATTCTTTTATGTCAGTTGCTACCGGTATTAGCTATGTGCTAATTTGCTGCCGTGCTGCCTGATCCTGGAGTGTGAGTTTCTCATCATCATCTTCATCTGGGTCTCCGCGTTCATTCTCACCACCACCAACCACACCCCCTGACAGCCAAGAGATCAGTGTCGTTTTTTTCTGGAGTTTTCTTATGTTTTATTTTTATTCATTAATGGATATGACTTCAAATGTAACTGACTAACTTTAATCAAAACAAATTCAAGTAAAAGTAAAGTTCCGGTTTTGTAAACAACTTAAAGTACAAATTAGGCAAATTGTAAATACATCAATAGATATAAATGTAACTAATTACTTTCCACCCTGTATGGCAGAATATATATATTCTGGCAAGAATTTAAAACTACTTTCACCCCTACTTATATTATTACCAAATACAAGAAGCTGCAAAAATATGAAGTTTATCACTTCCAACAACCTACTTTAAGTATTTCTAGATGTGATTTTTTTTTGGTTTTGTTTTGTCCCTTTTAATTTCCAAGAATTTCTACATGAACATATTCTTCTCTGCTTGTGTCTGGGTCTTTATGTAAATATCTGGTGTAATGCAGCTATTTTTTTTTAAAAAATCTCTTTGCTGTTCTTTCACCCAGATCCACACCTGTTTATCTATGGGTGTTGCTGTTGGCTTGGGGAAGATGAAAATCTCTAATGTCGAGAAATCTTGCAGCAGTGTCCTACAAAACAAGGACTTTGCCACTGGCTTCAGCTCTGGTCTCCACCAACACTTCACAGAGGTTTCAGGAGGAAATGGTTGGTTGGGGGAGTTTTCAATTTTCAAAAATGATTCCATAGGCTTCATGAACTGGCTAAAGAGCCTGAAAGAACATCCAGATGTTGTTTCGCACTCCCTTCGACCTCTCTATCAGCTCGTGCCAAATGAGCTTCAAAAGGCAGGGATGAAAGCTGCTATTGAGCAGTATTTGAAGGACAATGCTATGAAGAAATCACCCCAAGAGCCACACTGTGAGGGCAGAACTCCTAATGTGGCCTCTAACTGCTGTCCTCAGCACACCTCATGGGGAACTCTATCAGTGACCATTGTTAAAGGCTGGGATCTATTCGGAGATGATCTTTCACTAACAGAAAGGTGGGTTGATGCAAAGGTAAAAAAACAAAGACCTTATGGAACCTGATGAGCACACCTTTTATATGGCTCCTCTTTTGTTCACAGCTATGCTAAGATGTACTATGGTTCCATACAACGCAGGACCAAAATGATCGAGTCCAATGATCCTACGTGGAAAGCTGAGTTTAATTTGGGCAAGGTCAGTAAACGTCATCACAGATTAGCTGAAAAAGCTCAACAACAGACAAACTGATCCATTTATTCTGCTGATGCAGAATAATTTATAGAGTTAATACCAGCATCTATTTTTGCAAAAATAGACATTCAATTAACAGAAGTGAGGATAATTGAGTTTTCATGCATCAGTCTTGAAAGAAAGCTGATCTATTCTTTGGTGCCACCAAAACTATTTGTTAGCAAACATTTCATATTGGGTCAAATATAATTTAATATCAGAAATGCATTGTAGTTTCAATTTCAACCAGATGATGTTAAATTATTGATTATGAACTAATTTGTCCTTGAACTTGTTGCTCACATGAACCAGCAGCCACAATAACAAGAAAAGAGCACCTCCCTTTAGGCCCGACTCGTTCTTGTTTCGGTTCTCAGAACCAACCTGGGTGTCTGTGGACATGCGGCTCCCACACTCACTGCTCTGCTTAACCTGTTGTTGAGACAGGAAGTGCTGACCCTCTCATTGCTTTTACAAATAAATCATGAGCATAAAAACTTGGCTTTCTAAACAACAAATGTACAAAATGAACCTTCAATGTCAAAGTAAAAACTTTTCTCCCAATTCTTTTCTCTGTCATACTGATTGCTTAGTTTTGTTTTTAAAAACCTGTTTGAAATAAATAAATCAAATCAAATAAGACAAATCAAAGTATAAAATATGTAATGCAGACAAACTGCATATTCTGAACTTTGGGAATGGACAATCAACTCCATTTCTAGATCCAAGCCAGGCTGCAGACTCTTTATGTTTTGGGATACTGGGTCAGCACCTGCATGAAAAAGTATTTGGTTTTACTTGAATAGACAATGCACATTTCATAGTGTTTATGGTCAAGTACAAATAAAAGTAAAAGCAGAAAAAATCTGAAAATATTTGAACAGAAACCATTTTACACACATATTGTGTAAACAGACACAGCCTAGCTGATGTATTTCATATCTTGACTTATTGTGTTTTGGCTAACATTACTCTGCATTTATCAACTTCTGAGATGTGTGGAAAACATTTTTATTTTCTATGTCACTAAATAATTTGACTTTGAACGAGAAAATATGCATCTTAATGATCCTCCATTAAAATTTTCTTATGAAGGTTGACACAAACCTGGCTCTGAAGATTGAGGTTTGGGATGAAGATCCGAAACATGACGACCTTCTCGTTCACTGTGAGAAGTACCTGAGCCCTGGCACTCACACTTTCACATGCAACGGAGAGCATGGAAACGTCGAGGTTAAATACACGCTGAAATGTGAGCCATATCTGACTGGAGAAATGTGCAGCCGTTATAAACCATCTCCCTTAGAGAAAGGAGATTGGTGAGTTTTGGGAATGAAAGCATTTCATTTCATCACATAAAATTAACTCACTAAATCTGTTAGAAACTCACAATTTATATTTAATTGCGCAACTTCATTAAAGTCCTAGCCAAATATGCATTTATCATACAATGAAAAAAAGTAAAGATTTTGTGTAACGTTTAATCACAAGAAATAACTATGCTTTAATATATACAACCAGAAATTGTGTTCCCTTTAATGACAATAAAAATGTTGAAACTGCTACAAGTTGTTGGCTTTGTATATTTTTGACAAATCTTGCATTAGTTGTATGAATTATGTGTTACTATAAGAGAGAGAGAGAGATGTAGTTACGTTATAGGATGTGTCACAAAACTATTTGGTCAAGACCTTCTGTATGTAGGAAAGCAAAGAACCAGGGGACAATTTTTCAACCTGATCATTGTTTCCTTACAGTTTTAGTGTTAAAATCAAGAGGTGCTGATGAAATTTATTAATTGGAATCATCTTTCATCATGTAGTCATGTTTGAAACAGTGAAGAGATCTCATGAGCCAGAATGTTCAA
>NW_006802626.1:0-4195 GCF_000485575.1 Poecilia formosa
GCGCTGGGTTTCCACCTGTGAAGGAGACCTGCTGCTGCTGGGCGGAGCTACGTAGGTTTGTGTTAGAATCACGGCAGCAAACCAGCAAAGAACTTTTCACAGTTTTTCCCTCCAAACTAACCAACTGAGTTGAGTAAAGCTGTTGGATGCAGGTAATGTTAGCTAAAAGATGACTAGCTGATATCAATACAGCACCCGTAGCTTCTAGGATACTGGTGTTTATGTTCAGCTACGATTCATTTTGCTCCCAAAAAAGTTGATTTCCCCCCCCTCCTTTGTTCATCGGGAGTCGGGGCTGAGTATAACGGAGTTTCTAAGAATCCACCCCCCACCCACTTCGCTCACAAACATCGTTCAACCAGACCGCTATTTGTAATCCATAGGGGGGCGCCCAGAATAGTTTGGAAACCACTGGGGGGGGGGGCGCAGGAGAATCCTTCCTCTAAACCGCTGGTTTAGGGGAAGGATACAAAAAGTTATCTCAAAGATTTCAGCTGTAAGTTTCCACTGTGAGGAACATAGTAAGGAAATGAAAGATCACAGGGACAGGTCTTCTTAAGCTCAGATGTGGCAGGCCAAGAAAAATATCAGAGAGGCAGAGAAGAAGAATGGTGAGAGCTGTCCAGGTCAACCCACAGACCACCTCCAAAGACCTGCAGCATCATCTTGCTGCAGATGGTGTCACTGTGCATCGTTCAACAATTCAGCGCACTTTCCACAAGTAGAAGCTATGAGAGAGTGATGTGGCAGAAGCCTTTTCTGCAAGAACGCCACAAACAGAGTCGTTTGAGGTATGCAAAAGCCAGCTTCATTTAGGAATAAGGTCCTGTAGACTTATGAAACAAAGATTGATTTGTTTGGTCATAAAAAATGTCTTATGCGTGGTGGCAAAAAAAAAAACAGCATCCCAAGAAAAACAATTGCAGCCCACTGTAAAATTTGGTGGAGGTTCCATCATGCTTTGGGGCTGTGTGGCCAATGCCAGCACTGGGAATCTTGTTAAAGTTGAGGGTCGCATGGACTCCACTCAGTATAGCAGATTCTTGAGAATGATATTCAAGAATCAGCTTCGAAGTTGAAGTTACGCCGGGGATGGATATGCAAGACAATGATCTAAAACACTGCTTCAAATCTACTCGGACATTCACACAAAGGAACAAATGTTCTGCAAAGGCCACCCCAGTATCCACACCTGACTTTTGTTGAACATCCGTGGGATGATTTGAAGCGGGCTATCCATGTCCTCTGCAGCCATCAAACTTAATGGAACTGGAATTATTTTGTAAAGAGGAATGGTCAAAAATACCTTCATCCAGGATCCACAAACTCATTAAAAGCTAAAGGAAGCGTCTAGAGTCCGTTATTTTTGGAAAAGGAGGATCTACTAAATATTAATGTGATTTTTCTGTTTGGGTGCCCAAATTTTTGCACCTGTCAAATTTCGTTTAATGCATATTGCACATTTTCTTTTACTCTAAGACAGGGGTCACCAACTCCAGTCCTCCAGGGCTACCATCCTACAATTTTTAGATTCTCCTCTGCTCCAAAATGTCTGAATTCCCTCACCAGCATTCATTCCTCTCTGCAATAAGCTGGAAACGAGCAGTTTATTTGATCCAGGTGTGTTTGAGCAGAGACGCATCTAAAAGTTACAGGATGGTAGGACTGGAGGACTGGAGTTGGTGACCTGCTCTAAGATATGACTCTGTGGCAACACTTGTCCAAATGTCTATTGTGAGAGCAATGCTGTCCGTCTGTTTTAGGATGTTTTTCAATTTGATTTCTTCAGACTTTTTCTCCAACATTTTTACAAAGTAGTTTCTGGAAGGAAAGACATAATTTGGATTAAAGTTGGAGATCTTCTGGAATCCTTCATCTTCCACCATGGACAGCAGTCGCATGTCTGTGATGATCATTTTTAAAATGCTGTTTGTGAACTCATCTGCTTGAACAACCGAACATCCTGGAACGCTTTGAACAAAGCTGTCCAAAGTTCATTTCACTGAAAAGAAGCACGATATAATGGTTTGTTCCTTGTTATGACAAATATATTTCAAGTGTACTAATTTGGATATTATAACATTATTTAATATTAAGGGACAATCTGCACTGACAGCTCATCTGCAATCATAGCAGCTTTAGTTTCAGTGTCATAGGTAGGCCCAGGTTGACATTGTAAAAGCTGATTTATTGACGATACTGACAGTTGACTCAGGAACACAAGGAACAGACAGCCAATGTCTGGCGAAGCACACCAACAAAGAACAAAGACAACAGGTGGGTTTAAATACACAAGGAGGGTAATCAGGGAACGAGACACACCTGGGAACAATCAAGGGGAAGGAGACAGGACACCACAAGGACTCACAGGGGAACAGAACTAACTAAAGTCAGAAAAACCTAGAAATACACAGAAAACGCAGATCACCACAGTCAGTTGTATTTTATTTATGGATTTAAAGCTTTCATTTATGTGTGAGGTTTGAGGATGCTTTAATTAAATGCATTACTTTTAACCACCACAGAAAAATCTAAATGCAGTAAAATAATTTTTATGGATTGGAAAACAGAATGGAATCTATATGTTTGAAATAAAATAAACTTTTACTCAAAATGTAAAAGTTTGAGTTTGTACATAGAGTTCTGCATGCCATTTACCATGGCAATATTTTTGCCATGGTAAATGGCAAAAATATTGCTATTTTTTTATTAAGGCTATATTATTTATTCTTGATTGCTTATGTATAAACAAATATAGAATTACTACAAAATATTAATCAAAGTTTTCTAATTCATACAGAACAGTAGCAAGAAGAAAAAAAAATCCTAACTATTCACCCCAACTATATAATTTACATCAGGATGGAAAGATGGCAATACATTTTCTCCCCTAATCGATTGTCTTCCCACATTAGTGCTCTGGTACATCCAGATCAATCTGGATTCATTCCAGAAAGATTCTCTTTCTCCAACACAAGGCTGTTACTTAACTTCATGGACTCTTCTGCTCTTACCAATTCATCAATCATATCTTTGGACGCCAAGAAGTCATTTGATCAGGTGGAGTGGGGATACATGTTCACTGTTCTCAAACGATTTTGCTTTGGAACTGGTTTTCTGTCTCTCATAAAAATGCTTTACGCTCATCCCAGGTCTCATGTGTTGACCAATAGGGATAGATCACCTCCCTTTCTACTGAAACGTGGCACGAGGCAGGGCTGCTGCTTGTCTCCCATGCTTTTTGCATGGGAGACAAGGTTTTTGCTTGGCAACCTCTGGCTGTTGCCATCAGGTCTAATCAATGTATCTCAGGTATCACGTGCAGGGGTGCCGCCAGAAATCACGGACCCCCTGACAAAAAATTTGTCAGGGGCAGCTGCTGTTACAATTTTTTGAGTCTATTTGACCCATAAAAAGCGTCACAATTTTAAAGGCTTGCATCTGCTTTGCTTTCTTTGGTTCAATACAGATAACTAGCACAATATTTACTGCTCATGAATTTAACATCCAACAGTCCACATCCAGTATGTAAGTAGGTTAAATTTCTTCTATTAGTTTTAGATACTGAAATGTCTCCCCATGAGCAACAGTCAAAAGCAAAATGCAACTACACATAAAGCAATCCAGACTTCTCAAAAATGCTTTGTAGTTGCATTTTATTCAAGCTGCAGTACATAACTTTAATAAAAAATATGTTTTCTCCATATTTGTTAAAGCTGTCACCATGTCGTAGCAGTTTGTTATGAGACAGATAATCTGTGAAAACAATCAATCTCCTCCATCTCCTTCCTGAACTACTATTACTGGTTAAAGTAATGCACCGTTCTGACCAAAACAGCCAATTAGAACAAGTAGGAGGGTCTTAGCGCTGTCAATTAGCCTCATTCACTCACTGCTAAATGTGCTAATGGTGGAGAAACAACTTATCATTACAAGAAACCGTTTATCTGCCGTCATTGATAGCTATGCTAGCTAAACTGAGCATTTGCAGTTTGAATCTGCACACCTCTGTGCTATGCTAGCTGCAGCACGGCACAAATCGAGGGGAAGGAAGGATGAGCAGCACCACATGAGATTGTGATTGACAGCACTAAAACTCTCCTGCCACTGATTGGTTGTTGCCATTGAGAGAAGGCAGAGGAAATACATTTTTCACAGATTACCTCTCATACCATACTGTCACAACATAATGACA
>NW_006802627.1:0-4184 GCF_000485575.1 Poecilia formosa
TCTGTGTGTCAGAGAGGGCCCTCTGTGTGTCAGAGCGGGCCCTCTGTGTGTCAGAGCGGGCCCTCTGTGTGTCAGAGAGGGCCCTCTGTGTGTCACAGAGGGCCCGCTCTGACACACAGATAAAAATATAATAAAGAATGAAAAAAAAAATCAAAAAGGGCACTGGAGAAATCAAGGATAAAAGGGGCAGGGGCTCAAGCCCCCCTCAGCCCACCTCTGCATGTGGCTGAGCAGAACCAGCAACATCCAACCAGAACCAACAACATCCAACCAGAACCAACAACATTTTGCTGGTTCCGGTCCCAGTTGTGGTTCTCGTTCCGGTCCTGTTTGCCAGTCCGTGTTCTGTGTGAGCAGGTGTGTTCTCACCTGGAGGAGGAGGTGCTGGGCAGCGGCCTCCTCATGGCTCCTGGACTCATGCTGTAGTAGGAGGAGCTGTCCAGGTCGGCCAGGGAGAAGTTGGGTCCGGTTCCGGCCGCGATGGGAGCTGCAGGACAGAACACAGGGAGAGACTGGGTCGGTCAGCAGGATGGACAGAACCGGGTTCCATCCTCAGTCCGAGGTCGCCTCAGTCGTGACCTGAGATTCCTTCATCCTCCTCCTCTTCCTCTATGTGAACTCTGCTGAACAAAGGCAGCAATCAGCTTCAAACCCAGACATCCCTCCATCCCCTGGCCTCCAGCCCCCCCATCCCTCCTCTTCATCACTTTATTGACACTGAGCATGATGGGATGAAAGGAGGAAGAGGAGGAGGAGGAGTGACAGGACCTGCTGGGTAATTTTCTGCTGAGCTCAGCACCGTGAGCTCAGCCCATCTATCTATCACTGAGCCCTGCAGAGATAGCTCTCACACACACACACACACACACACACACACAGAGAGAGAGAGAGAGCTCTCCTAAGAGAGAAGCAGCAGTGTTCATGTTTCCACATCATCAGTGTTTCACAGCCAGCCTGGACAATCCGTCAATAATATTAATAATAATAATGACAACAGCACAGAGCTGGGAAGTTCATCAGAACCAGAACCCAGAAGTACTTCCAACATTCCTGAACAGCTTCCAAGTTTCTCCTGCTTGTTTCCAGCATTCCCAGTTCAAACTGGGAGCAGATCCCAGAACCTCCCAGACGGGATGATGGAGCAGGAAGTGATCTGGACCGGATCCCTGAGGAACGCCTCCTCCAGGTCCAACCTGGTTCTGGTTCTGTCAGTGAACCTGGCTCATCTCAGAGCTTTTGGACCATGGTTACCATGACGATGGTTATCATGAAGATGCTCTCTGCTGCGGTGGAGCAGCGGGACCATCTGCTGCTGGCACCTGACCAGGTGTGTGTGTTGCCCAGGGCAACAGAGGGCAGGATGGAGGAGGGGTAGAGGAGGAGTAGAGGAGGGGTAGAGGAGGTCCACTCACCTTTTCTCCCAGCCAAATGGGTCACCTGACTGACTGAGTGAAACCTGTCGGTGCCAACGCTGAGCCGCAACCAGCTCAACGTGCACGCCCACAGCAACGTGCACGCCCACAGCAACGTGCACGCCCACAGCAACGTGCACGCCCACAGGAAACCCACTTTTTTCCAGCTTTCTCCGGACTGAGCCTAACCAAGATGTTCCGGTTGGACCCAGACCCTGAGGACGACCCAAGCTGACAGCTGACCCACATGTTGAGAACCCGGTCAGAACCCACTTCGTTATGAGAGGAGCCAGAACAGATCCGGACAGGTTCTTCAGAACTTCTGGTTCCTCTGTTCTGGAGCGGCTCAACACAACCCAGGGCAGGACCTATAGAAGTGGTTCTGTTGGTCGGTTCTGGAGCAGCTGGACCGGGCCGCTGCTCGCTCTCTGCTGCTTTAATAGGATATTGATCGACAGGGAGAGATTCGATTGGCTGCCAGGGAGTAATGGCTGCACAGCGCCAAGGTCACTGCTGCTGTGTGTGTGTGTGTGTGGGTGTGTTTGTGTGTGTGTGTGTCAGCTGTAGCTACTGCTGGACTCAGTCCAGGTGAGATCCCACCTGGATCTGGGACACGGTTCTGTCAGCTGTCAGAACCAAGAGGAGCAGAAGCAGAGAGGTCTCACTCTGAGCAGGATTTAGGAGCTGAGAGAAGTTTCACTATAGCTGCTCAGCTGAGATGACCCGGTCTACACTGGATCTGTGACCCGACCAGAACCGCAACAAGTGGGTCAAAGCAGCATCAAGCACCTGCAGGTAGTTCTGTGCCGCTCTGGAACTATCCGGGCTTCTCTGGGTCACAAGAGCAGAGAGAGAAGAAGAAGACCTGGTGGCCGACCTCATCACAGAACCGGGTCAGAACTGGGTCAGAGCGACACATGTACCGATTCCCTGGTGACCTGGGGGAACTGAACTGTTCAATGAGCCTGCAAGACAAAACTCAGGGCACAGAGCTCCCAGACGGAGCCGCATGATTGGTCGGAAACCAGCAACACCAGTTCTATCTGCAGGACTGAACTGGTTTAACTGGTGCTGCATTACTCTTCGTCTGATGCTAACGCTGCTGTGACCTCACACGCACGCACGCACGCACGCACGCACACACACACACACACACACACACACACTCAGACAGAACATGCACTCTCCTGTACCCTAATCTATAAGTGATTCTTTCAGAGCTGCATCGCTGCAAATGTGCTGACCCACACAATACACACCCACGCACACACACACACTGACAGGCTTTGTTTTGGTGTGTGTGTGAAAGAGACGATGTGTGTTTCAGCTTCAGGAGCCGCAGCAGAAACATTTAATCTGCATGGAGCTAAAAACCATCCAACATGGATGAAGACGGGGACATGGACGGACAGCAGGACGGACAGCAGGACCTTGACGTCTGATCCAGAAGACAACACGACAACACCAGCAGAGGGAGCTAGAGAGCAGAAAAACTGCTCAGCCATCAGATGGACTGCAGACCAACAGCTGGTTTCCATGACAACTGTCCTACAGCTCTGGTTCATAAAGGAGCGCCTCCAGGCTGTGTGCTTACACCTGTACTTTCCTCCAACCCAGGTGACAGAGGGGGACAGAGATAATAAAATAATTAAAATAATAAAACATGCAACTGGAGCAGGTCTGGTCCTGGTTCTGGTCAAAACTGGGAGTAACAGAATGATCGAGAACTAAGCAACAAAAGATTAACTAAAAATCCATCTGAGTTGGAATAAAATAAAAATATTAACCAACAATAAATAATGGAACAGAATTTATTAAAAATAAAATTAAATAAAAATATTTAGACAGACAAAATAATATAAAACACAAGGAAAACAGAAAAACATAATAAAACAATACAATTAATAAAAGCACAAATTAAATAAAAAATGAAAACAATTTAAAAGTTTAATAATAAAATAATAATTTGCTGAGCCAATCGCAGCGCAGCTGTCACTAACGGACCAATCAGAGAGAAGGAAGAGAAAGAGCTACACTCACTCTGGGAGACTCGGACGAGTTCAGCCACGGTGAAGACTCCAGGTGTGACAAAGCTGTCCTGGAATCCCAGGTGACCTGCAGAGGAAGAGGAGGAGGAGGAAGACTTCACTGATCCTGCTCTTCAGGTGGAACATCACAGGTTTCCATGGAAACATCCAGGATTACTCAGTTATTGTGAATCAGTCCAGTTCAGTCCCATTTATAACAGAGCCAGTGGTATTAGCGCAGCAGTCAGAGGAACCTGAACAGAACCCGGCTCCGTGTCTGGATGTACAGATCCAAACCAGCTGAGTGGATCAGTTATCAGAGCCGAGACTTTATTTTTAAAAAAAATAACAGTAACACTTTATTTGACGGGGTGTGAATAAGACTGAAATGACATAACACCTGTCATGAACATGAGTAAGTCTTCATGAATATTAATTACTGTTGTCATAAAGTGTCATTCGGTAAATTAGGACACTCTTAATACAAAGTTGACATTATTCAAAATGTCTTTGTTACGACAACTTGACATTAACCAGGAAGTCATCATATGTCATAAATATGTCATAATAATGTCATTAAGTGTTATTACAGTGTCAAAAGCTTTAATGAAACAGTAATTAATATTTATCCCTACCTGAAATAAAACAGAACAAGTAGGACCAACAATAAAGATTTCATTAAGCTTTATTACACTGTCAAATGATTTAATAACAGAGTCATTAATAATTCCTCTTACATCAAGTG
>NW_006802628.1:0-4184 GCF_000485575.1 Poecilia formosa
GTTCAGGCAATCACTTTTCAATAATCGCAAAATAAACATCAAGCCTGACGAAATAGCCTTGAATGTTCTGCTCTCTGTGTGGGAAATGTTTGCGTGTTTTTGGTTGTTGAATTCTGATACACTTTGGACGTAATCTCCGCCCCATCGGATTGTGGAGAGGTTGTCGGTTGCTATGGCAACGGGTCTGAATGTAGCGTCGCGTCGACGCAGAGAGTGAGGCAAAAGAAGAATACGAGTGGTTCTGAGTTATTCTTCACCGGTTTTTTTGCGTTATTTTTGCTTACTTTGTGCGAATGCTTGAATTTTCAGAATGCAAACAATAACATCCAGCATGTCCACAAGATTAGATGGTTTTTCAGTGGCGTGCACAAACGTTTTGGGGAAACAGTTTGAGATTTCACACAAGCCACACACTACACTATTTAAAAAAAGATTTCAGAAGGGTACTCTTTGTTCAGAGGAAAAAAAGGCTACGTGTCTTAGCACCACCTAGTGGCTAACTGTGCCCTGTCCCTGCACTTTTCTGTGCACGCAGTTAAACTTTTGCCATCTGTTGGTGCAGGTCGCACCATGCAGCCGTGGACAGCAGCCGTGGAGGACACGCAAGCCTGTGGAGACGACGCTGCAGATGAGATCATGGAGCGCATAGTGCGCTCGGCCACGCAGGGCCCGGGAACCAGAACGCAGCCCAGAGAGAGGAGGAGGTCCAGAGCCAACCGCAAATCACGTACGACCCAAAGAGCTCCGCTCACTTCCTGTCTGGCTAAAAACCTTTGGGTATAAATCAGACTGTAAAAGCAGAGATGCACCAATCAGACGTTTTGTAGTCAATCTTGTAAAACGTGGACGTCCCAGTACCAATTTTAGTCGATTTTTCTATACAAGCAATAATTAATATATTATTAATAGTTTACTTTATAATACAATGTAAAATTTCTATATTGTACATTCAGAAATAAGTTAAAAGTAGAATTTCAAAGAAAAAGTTAAATTTTCAAAGAGATCTGTATTACAATTAAAACTCACCTAAAAAAAAATTACAACACTTCTTTTTTGTTTTTTCAGCATTCTTTCAAGTATTGCGGAACGTCATGTGATACAATCTAAAAAGCTGTGTCCAATTTAATGTTTGTGAGAGGGGAAAAAAAACCCTGTGATTGTCATGTGAGGCGCAGGGATCAGAGCAAAATGCACGCAGGAAAGTGAAAGACAAACAGTTGGAGATGAACAGGCAACATGAAGGAGAACTACTGACAGATGTAGTAATCAAGGAAATGGGATACAGCTGGGAGGAATTAGCAGAGAGAGAAAGGAGATCAGTGAATCTTGACACAAGGGGGCAGACATGGCACGGGTAAAATAATGGTAGCTTAGAGAAAATGACTAATGGAGATCTAGAAGGAAATAAGCAGAGAGAAAACAAGCTTAAACCCTACAAGAACAGAAATATATAACAGGACAGCGCCTAAATAATTCCTAAGATTTACTAAAATCTAAGGAAATACATAATGAGGTACAATATTAAGCGTACAACCAAATCTAAGGGATGATCTACACCGTTCTTATTTGCTTGTCATAACCATTTATGGCTTTTATCCGACTTCATTTCAAATACCTTACTGATAGTAAATATTGTAAGCTTTAATGAAAGGGGGGGGTAAGTTCAAAGGCTGCAGTTTTGACTTCTCCTCCAGTAGCTGATTGCTGGTGCAATGACAAAGCAAAAAACGAGGGCTGACTATGAACTCAAATCCCATCCTGAAATAGAACCGACTGCAGCTCACTATGATTGTTCAGGTCGAAACCAGAAAAGCTCTTCATTTCCATCTAATTGCAAAATAGCATTTAGAGTTTTTCAGACTTCTGTTGAATGTCTTCCGGTGTGCATTAATACATATTAAGTTATATTTGGTGGTTGAAGTATTAAAATAGGCAGCTGTAAGCACTTTGGAAGAGGTTTCAAGTATTTGTGTATTATTGCTATCTGAAAGTGGCTCTGGTCCCAAACCCCTGCAAATGGGGATCCACTGTGTAACACCAGACCAACAGAAAGTATCTTTTTAAAACAGAAATGTTGTGTTGCTGCCTACACAATCATGAGGAAGGATGTTGACTGAAGTGCTAATGAGAACAAGCCAGAAAAGGTTATTGAGTGAGTCCTCTTAGTTCAGTTACAGCGTCTTGTTACTGAACGAAGAGTAACAAGTAAAAATTGTGAACATTGCAACAGGATCCACAATTGTAACATCAGTTGCTAGCTAGCTAGATGTTTGCTACTAGCTAACATCTAGCAAGCTAACAACCAACAGGTGTTAGCTGTTAGAACAACCTCCTAGCAGCTAGCAGGCCATGCTGCTACTAGCATGACCTGTTAGCGCTTAACATAACGTGATTTAAAGATTTAGAAAAAAAATTGAGTTTTGAGTTTCCAACCAAAGTAAGTTGAAAGTCGTTTGATTCTGGTCGCGATATGATTCTTCAACGCATTCCTTCATAAACGTCATCGTATGGGAATTCTATATATGGTGTTGTGATATTTTTTTTTTCTTTTTGCAGTGAGGCGGACTCTTAAAAACGGCCTTACACCAGAAGAAGCTCTCGCTTTGGGGTTGACCGATTCTCCGGACACATAAACATGCTGACCTCCCCTCACCTTAACCCCTGACCCCAGCCCCAACCTGTCCCCACTGCTGTGGAAACGCTCCAGCGTGAGACGCCCATGTCAGCCTTTAGAGTTTCAGCCCACCAGCCACAAGCCTCTTCAGGTTTTGCACCAGCTGCTGCTAATGTTTCTGAGTGAAGACGCTGCCAACCGGGATGGTGTGTTTTGTTCTCGTTTTGTATTTTAAGCACAGAAGCAGAAAACGGAGGTGAAGAAAGACGTGTTCTCTTGAAGACTATAGCTTAAAAATCTCTTTCAGTCACACGCAGGTACTATAAAGAATTCAACGTCTTGGATCTTTCCAAAGTTCTTTTAAAGAAATCCAAAGGGATCTTTTCTGATTCATTGAAGCTGTGAATTTTTTTTTTTTTTTTTTTTTTTTTTTTGCTGTAAAGCAGTTGATAGGAATTTTAATTAGTTTTTTTTTAAACCAGAATCCAGGTGATCTCCCTAAAAAAAAAAAAATGAAGAAAGTATTGTACATATGAAATAGGAATATGAAAGGTTTTCAGGCTGATGAGTGCCTTTCTTTTTAAAAAGGGACAATGCTGTACCTTCGCAATCACCATCCAAGCTACGGTGGCTCAGAGGTGTCACATTTACAGTATTTATTTCGCAAAGCTCTGACGTCTTGCACCTTAACTGATATGTATCCTCTCTTATGCTGAAACGAGCGACTGAAACGGAGGAGGGTTTTAATCTCAGAGGAACTTCTTTTTTTTTTGTAAAATGTAAAAACGCTACGATGATGAAACTTGTAGCGGACACGCAGAGCACTCTGCATTAAATGTGTAAAATGCCCTCATCAGGTAAAACATCCTGTAGTTCGACAGTGTGCGCGCTTAGTGAGGTGGTGTCGTATTTAGTTTTTTTCTTTTGTCGTATTTTGTTTTTTCTTTTGTCGTTTTTTTTTTGTTTTGTTTTTTTGTAGAAACTTGTATTATAGTCTGTGAGAAAGGTGGAGTTTCTGTGGATTGTAATTGTAAAGAAAACCCATGACAAAATGCGTCCGTCCCAGAAATCTTTTTTTGTTGTTGTTGGAGTGAGGAAGTGTTGGAACTTTCCGTTTTGATTTCTGTGCTTGCGTTGTACTCAGTCTGGACTTGAACAGAGGACACGGAGCGCGGCCTGGTTCGGACACGGAGGAGCGCCGACAGACACTTTCACTTGAAATGCCGTGTTAAACACATTCTGCAATAAAAAGCAAATGAATGTTCACCTTCTTTTTCTCGTTCTCGTCTTTCACCTGAGTTAGACTTTAACTAATGGGTGGGCCTTTGAGCGCCCAACTTTCAGATAAATTAGAGAGTGGGAGTTGCTCGGTCGCTCTTCACCACGTTTCCCAGACAGAGCGGTGAGGTTCCTGTCTAACTATGGCGCAGTCCATGTATCTGCTGTGGGGGTCCGGATCCCCTCCATGCTGGCGTCTCATGATCACCCTGGAGGAGAAGAAACTACAGGGATACAAGCAAAAACTGCTGTCTTTTGAGAAAGAGGAGCATAAATCTAAAGAGGTTTTGGA
>NW_006802629.1:0-4176 GCF_000485575.1 Poecilia formosa
TGGGGAATGTTTGGGAAAATGTATTAATGTGTTGAGAGAGATAGGACGGGTTTTGTTGTGTTTCGGAGCCAGCAGCGGCTGGAGGAGGTAGCCAGCAGACTGTGATGCTAGTGGGTTAGCACACTGTAGAGGCGGGAAAGAGCTGTTCTCAGGTTCCATGGCTTGTTTGTATTCTGGACAGTTTTGAGAGGTTTAAGCAGTGATTTAGTGCATTCACCTGAAGTGGTTTGTGTTCAAAGGTATTTACGCCAGTGCAGTAGCTTGATATACATGCCCATGAAATGTTGCCATGTGTGTTTGGATATGCATGTAGAGTGCGGTGAATTGAAGGTATATGTTACCATCCATGGAATTGTGACGAAATATGTTTATGATTGAATATGTCTAAATGGACTATAAATACAGTGAATTGCTGAACTGTGAACTGGGATGTATTGATGGTGAGATGAGCTGGTTTGTTAATAAATAAGTTGAGAAATTGGAGTAACACACAGACTGCGTCTCCCGTGTGCTCACTTAAATACTGTTTTTCAGCTTCATCATCTGCTGCTAACGGGTCTGGAACCCTGGTACCCGTTACAGTTGTGGGGGCTCGTCCGGGATCCTACTCCCTGCCAGACTGGGATGTGGTTCCAGTCATACAGATGCTGTGGACCTCATACATCCCATCGTTCATCTCAGCGAATGAGGAAGGCGTCTTACCCTGTCCACCGGTGAAGGAAAAGACAAAGAGAGAAAGGGCTCCACGACTTTGAATGGTGTAGTCAACTGCTGGAAGAAGGAACAGCTATGGCAGACGGTGAGAGGAAAAGCTTGGTGTGGTCCATCAAGAAGGACTTGCTCAACCTACCTGCAGATGAACTGTTCCAGATTGCCAGGTCAGTGGGTGCGGTTTCAGAGGTGGAGCCACTTCATCCTGAGTCTGCAGATGAAGAGGATTGTTACGAGTACATCACCAGTTTTATGAGCAGTAAGACTTTGCTAGAGTCTGAGGACAGTGACATGGCTCATTTGTTAGAGCTAAGGGACCTTGTGGATGCAGCAATTCAAGGTCATGAATCTCAACTACAAGTGCAGCGTCTGGATGCCAGGATCACACAGGTTCCTTTTGTAAAATCCACAAGGTCATGATGCTGATTTGAAAGACAGTCAAGTTAAGGGTTTTGTTGACCCTGTGGTAACATTTCAAAATGACCTTTCTACTGTAAGTGATGTAAATGCAGATAAACAGGGAATATTGATGGCTAGTGACGTGGGAAGCACTGACATACAGAAACTACTTGCTAGTTATGAAGAGCTTAGCAAGCAGGTCAGGCAGTACATACCCACCACCCCCTCACAGTCTGCATCACATCCACCAGAAAAGTCACAGATTAAGTTGCAGAACACAGAGAGCAGAGACAAATTAAGCACACCTCTGGTTCAAGACGGTCTGATCTCATTAAGAGATCTCTCCTACCTTCATCGTAGACAGTTTAAAATACAGGGAGGCCAAATTGGAGACCAGGGGTCAGACATTAACTACAACAACATTTGTCGCCAGATTGATGAAGGATTAAGGGATCAGTTCAGTGACACAGAAATTGTGAGGGCGGTCCTCAGAGTTATCAAACCTGGAAATTTTAAGGAGATGTTAATGAATAAGGATGATTTGACAGTAGAAGAACTTAAAGCCTTTCTACACTCCCATCTTGGTGAGCAAAGCAACACAGAGTTTTTCCAGGAGCTCATGTGTACCAAACAAAGGGAACACCCCAACAATTCCTGTACAGAGTCATTGGGCTTAAGCAAAAGATCTTATTGGCTTCAAAACATGCTGACACAGATGTTAAGTACAGCCCATGCACAGTTCAAGACATTTTCATTCATACTGTGTACCAAGGCCTTGGGCACAAGCATGATGATTTTCGCAGAGAACTGAAACCCCTTCTAGCTGACCCTGGTGTAACTGACGAAGCAATACTACGACAGATGAGGAAAATAATGAGTGATGAGAATGAAAGACAGAAACGTTTGGGGTCAGCCCCTCGCCAGAGACCCACAAATTTACACAGTGTTCAGGCTGAGGCAAATGCCGCCCAGTATCCAAGTGCAAAAGAGGGTCTAGGCAGAACACCACAAGCTGATGGGGTCCAACAACTAAAAGAAAAAGTTAAAAAACTCACCACGCTTGTTGAGTCATTACAAAAATTAACTCAACAACAAGATCTGAACCAAATAATCAGCCACCACGACATAACAGGGTCAAGCAAAAAGGAAGACGGTATGGCTGCATGAAGTGTCTTGAACAAAACCATCCTGACTGTACCCATTGTTTTCACTGTGGTGAGGAAGGTCACAAAGCAGTGGGCTGCCTCCAGAAACCAACACGCCAGGGAAACTGGAGCCAGTCCCTGCCGGGGGACAGACAGTGACCGGGCCCCAACAGTCCCTACATGCAACAGACCAAATTGGTGAGTCTGAACAACAACATGCTGTACCCATCTGTGTACCCACACAAGACCAGGGACCAAAACACCACAAACACAGACAGTCAACCCACTTGACAAGTACAACCAGCCATAACTCATCAAACAGCAAAAGTGACTGTCTAGTCAAGCTCATTGGGAGAAAAGCTTTAACCCAGTGTAGTTTAAATGGTTTTGCTGCTTTACTAGACACAGGTGCTCAGGTGAGCATGATTGATAAAAGCTGGAAAGACAAATACTTACCAGAAATTACCATCAAGCCACTCAATGAAATACTGGATGATGAAGATGACCTAAAAATCTGTGCCATAGATGGGGGTGTTATCCCATATGATGGCTGGTTACCCATTACTGTTAATTTGATGGGAAACACAAATCCTGATCTGTCTATTAATGTTCCTTTCCTTGTCAGTAGTCTTGCCTTGGAAAGACCATTGGTAGGATTCAATGTTTTGGAGGCAATGATACAAGAGCAGCCTCAGAATCTAGCTCCAACACTCACCAGCCTGGTGTGTAACGCCATTTCCATTCCAGTGGAGAAGGCCGAACTCCTGGTGAATTTTATCCAGACAGACAAGCTTACCGTACAGTGGGGACAACTACGAACAGGCAAACAAGACACAGTCATTCCAGCTGGCCAAGTGGCCTGGGTCAAATGTCAGGTTCCATTTGACACCATTTTCCCTGACTCTGTTGTACTGTTTGAACCTGATGATGACAGTATACCCTTAGCTGAACTGGATATGGGAGCAGGTGTTTTAGAGGTCCACAATCCAAAAAGACCCTATGTGGCTGTACCTGTTGGAAATAATACACAACATACAGTCACTGTACCAAGAAAAACTGTTCTTGGCAACATTCATGAGATTGATAAGGTGATCTCAGCAAGCTCAGCTGAAGCACCGAACTCAGTGGTGACTGTTAACAGTGCTACTCCAGCACCCACCAATCTCAGTCAGCCTTCATGGCAACCTCCTGTAGACCTCAGCCATCTAGATGAGGCTCAAAGGGCAGTGGTGAATAAGATGCTTTGTGAAGAAGCTGGAGCTTTTGCACGAGACAGCCATGATATTGGGTGTATACCCAGTTTACAAATGTCGATCACCCTCCAAGATCAGATTCCTGTAAGAGCTACCTACTCTTCTGTTCCAAAACCTCTCTGTAGAGAAGTGAAAGAGTATGTACAGGATCTGTTGCTTAAAGGCTGGATAGTCGAATCCAAATCCCCGTATGCTGCACCGGTTGTGTGTGTTCGGAAGAAAGATGGCAGCCTGCAGCTATGTATCGATTATCGCCTCCTAAACAAAAAGACGGTGCCTGATCGACACCCACTACCCAGAATAAAAGACTTGACTGACACCCTTGGAGGAAATGCATGGTTTAGTATTCTAGACCAAGGCAAAGCCCATCACCAAGGTTTTGTTGCAGAGGGGTCGCGCCAATTCACCGCCTTTACCACCCCGTGGGGACTCTATGAGTGGGTTCGAATCCCATTTGGGCTTTCGAATGCCCCTGCAACATTTCAGCGGAGTATTGAGGAAATGTTAGGACCACTTCGAGATGAGTGCTGCATTCCATACCTGGATGATGTGCTCTGCTATTCCAAGTCGTTTATGGAACATGTCGAAGCACTCTGCCAGGTCCTACAGGCTCTCCAGCGATATGGAGTGAAACTGAGGGCTGAAAAATGTGAACTGTTCAAGTCAGA
>NW_006802630.1:0-4175 GCF_000485575.1 Poecilia formosa
ATAGCAAGTATCTGAACTGCACTATAACCACAGATGACAAAGCAATGGGTCCGCTAAATATATTTAGCTTGATGCTGTGGTGATTATTTGAGTTCAAATGTGCGGTGGCAGAGATGGCATCACCACCAATACAATACAATAGCTGGTTACCATGGTGAGTTTGGGTGGAGGCTGTTCGGGTGACATTGCTGAACAAGTTGTCACGGTGATATATTGAAAAATTGGGAATCAAACTGTGTCACAGGGGCAGATACTATTTCATGGATATCCTCGTGAGAAGAAAAATAGTTTTTTAATTGTGTCTATTTCAATACATGTAAAATATTAATAAGTAGCTCATATTATTTCGCTCTATTGATCTAATTAGTTCTCATTAGACCAGTTAGCGTAAGGACTCCACTGAACAATCATCCTTCATTTCATCCTATGTCAACATGTCCTGTACTGCCAAATAAATGTTCCTTGATTAGCAGGAAACTGAATATTAGCTACAGAAACCTGATTGTTATGTTATTCAGTTGTACATGTTTTTTTTTGTTTTGTTTTGTTTTTTTGTTTTGTTTTTTAATTGGGGAAATCTGAATTGTAACATTTCTTTTAGGAAGGTCACATCACTGGTATACTGTTTCTTTTTTATTTTGTCTCATCATCTAAAAACTGCAACACGACTGTGTATCTGTGCAAGTGAGTAAATCTTTATGTATGTATGTGTGTGTGTGTGTGTGTGTGTGTGTTTGTCTGTGGAGTGTGACTAGAAAGTAACTTGTAGTATTTTATTTTCAGTTTAATTTTATTGTACTTTATACCCATTTTGGAGCCTGACAGGGGCCTAGTATAGCAAATAAAATAAAATAGTAATATAACATTATTATATTAAAAAACTGTTTTATGACATATTCTCAAATCAGTACAACCATGCAGGACATGCTGCACTACCATAAATTTTCATACTTGCAGAACATTTCTCTAGAGTTACAATTGACAAGCAATAGAAGTAGTGTCTGAATAACATCTGTAGAGCTTTTTTTATTTTATTCCACCTGACTAGTACACATATAAAACACTAGTTTCAGCCCAAACATACAACTTCCTGATTCTTTCAAAGAAAAAACAAACCATAAGTGTGTTTGACAGACAAACATGCTTTCCAGATCGTAATGATCTCCTTTACTCTCTCTTGTGCTTCTCTGGAATTAGCATCACAGAGCATGTTGACACACGCCGTTAGTCAGATTGATGAGTTTGTTTGAGCTGTGCAGGGCTGCAGTGCTTTATACGGTGACTGACTACATTAGCCGCTTGCTACTAATTCGAGAGTTAATGACTTTCCGCTATAATGTTGTTTCAATGCAAAATGTTTTATTCAAGTGCCCGCTGGATCTGAACGCAAGTGTTGCGATGCATCACTGTTACTTTTCCCCTTACTGAAACACTCCATCCAAATCAATGTAGCCAGGTTTGAAGAGGTAGTTTATCACCACCAATTAACTTCACAGTATTACAGCCTCTCTCAGGTGTCATGAACCAAGAACATTACACCAATAAGCTTTCAGTGTCAGTAAATATGTAGACTGTTCTTTAAGTCGAGGAACAACCTGGAAGCAAATGCTTTCAGACAGGTGCACCCCATTAAAGGCACTTAGACATTTAAATTTTTCAAAACAATCATGGAGAACAAAATCATTTTCAAAGGAAAGACTATTTTAGATATCTTTACTTGTATTCTGTACACCGGTACCAAAATACTAAAGCATATTTACTGCATTAATTTCATGAATGTCTAGACACAACTAAACTAATGGAAGTGGCTTGTGAAGGCAGACTAAAACTGAGCTTAAATACTTGAATTCAGCTTTTATGTTGGATTAAATTGATATCAAAATGTTGTACTTAAAATTAAACTGCAGTAAATTTAAACTGGAACTAAACTGAAGACACTAAAATTTCAATTTAGTTAAGTTAGCAGAACTGCTTTTTAACAGGACAATCTTCAGCCGCGTAGTTAATCACAGATCTTTTTCGATTGCTTCTTTAAAGCAGAGCAAAATTCTGTCTTTGTATCTAAACTTCACAAAACCTAAAGCAGCATAGCAGAAATTAGCTTACATTATTGCCATATAAGCATTATGCTGTTTGCATACTTGCATGACTGAAATGACTGTGAAGCCACTAACATGTTGCAGACAGGATGTGCTGCCGGTATGTCAGCTGGAGCTTTAAATGCAGACAGATGTGACGCTACAGCGATGGCGACAACAAACTATTACATAGCCTTTGCTGCTGGCACCCTGCATGCTGCAAACCTCCTATGCCCAACCCCTTTATAGCCTGCCATCATAACCTCAGACTGCGGCAGCGCAGCGCATTGAGACAGAAAATACAGTGACGTTTTACTGACCTAAAGAGAGGGGGTTATTGAAAGGGACGCTTTTAAGGAGAGATGGAGAAAGTGAGTCAGGCTCAGAGGACAGTAGAGCACAGGGAAATAGAAAAGATATTCAAAGGTTGACATGCAGAAATGGTGAAAAGTGGAAAGTGTAACAGCCCTGCTAAGGACTTACGATTTGTGAACGTCTTAGAAAAAGTGCAGAGGATGAAGAGAGAAAAGAGGCAGAGAGAGAAAGGAGAAGAGAGAGAGAGTGCTTGATTGTACCATAAAGTGTCTCACCTTGTTCTGCACCATGCACACACACAGCACCCCGGCTGTCATGCAGCCTCTCTGTCTTTTTCCATCAGGCCAGTTGGGAAAAATGCATCATTTATGAGCAAAAACTTTACTTATTTAGCTGTGTCATCTCTTGTACGCTGTCAATAACGGTTTCTTCACTGGGACTCTGGCAGCAGGATGACTGAATGCAGACCACGCATTCATCCAAAAGACAGTAAGCTCCGGGGGGAGGGACAAACCTGGTTTACATCAGGACGTCCTGAGCAGTATCAGATCCACAGAAACAAGGTGTCTGTTAATGAGCAATGAAGTGAAGTGAAATATATCAAAACAGAGGTATAGTTTCACAAAATTCAGCCGATTCAAATGAGGATTTAAATTTGTACATTTCCTTAACACATAGCCTTCAGAGGAAAACTACAGCTAGACTGTGCAGTATGAAGGTGTAATTATCTAGAAACAAACATGCGCTGCCCCAGCAGCCTTTTCGTCCAGCCTGTCCTCTTCCCTGAGTGCATGCTGCATCACAGCCTGCTGTGAGGCTGCCTGCTGTGAAGGTCACCCTCCCTGCAGCTATGGATTACAGACGCAGAGTAAGGCAGAATATGACACTGCCCTCAAGGGGAGGTCTGAAGCTGGAGGCGACGGAGAAAAGTCCTCGTCGACCAACCAGGACCAGAAAGTACTGCGAATATAAATATACCTTTCCCCAAATGACTAAAAACTAAAGCCTGAAAACAGAGTAAAACAAAACAAAATTCAAAAACATTGTCCTGGCCATCATGGTTGACTCTGTGTGGATTCAAAGTTGACGGTCTTTTAAGCTAAAAACTGCCTTCTCTTCATGACTTTTGAATAGTTGCAAAGGTATTGCTGAATGAACTGAGGTTTCATCTTTTGCTTATATGTCTGTGCCAATCAATAAAAACCTTTAAGAATGATTATAAAATAACGTGGATTCTGAAGAACGTCATGAACTCTCCAGAGCATAAGTACACCTCTAAAAGTAATCATCTGCCGTGACGATAGCATAAGGAGGGAAATGAAATGTTCAAGATCACAATGAAAATAACAGATTTCTTTTAGCCATGACTGCAAGATATCCATCCATCCATCCATCCATCCATCCATCCATCCATCCATCCATTGTCTGAGTACACTACGTCCTTACAAGGTCACAGGAGAACTGGTTCCTCTAATGATGATCAATTGGTAAGAGGAAAGGACAGATTGCCAATCTGGTTATACAACAAAATAAAAATACACAACTACTAGTAATAAAACAACAACGGCTATCATCATCATCCTCATCATCCTCATCAGAAATCCAAATCCTGATGCTGGTATTACAGTATTGTGATGCGTTCCCAGATATCGGTCTTCAGCTGTACAGGGTTGTTTTTGGTAAATCCAGTGATGGTGTAGTAGAAAAGCTAAATTCAGGTTTAAAGAAAGTGTTATAGTCAAATGTATCATGCTTGACTTTAAAGACTGAGAAAAACCAAAG
>NW_006802631.1:0-4169 GCF_000485575.1 Poecilia formosa
AGTTTATCAACAAGCATTTGACTGCTGCTGAAGAAACATTCACAGAGTTTTAAGAAATCATCAAGAGGAAGAGACGGATGATCAACGCAGACTGCTGGATTTCTCCCGGAAGCCCAAGATAATCTTATGCCGAATAGGTAGGAAACACCAGCGTTTGGATTAAGGTTAATGTTTGAATGTATGAAGCTTTCTGCATGAGGATCATTTTAGTAAATGTTCCCCTCCTGTATAAATGTTTTTTTATATCAGATAAAAGAACGCAAACATCACAACTACGCTGTGAGAATGGCTTATTTATGTAGAGAGAAAATGAAACCAGTTACCTTTCGTGGGGCTCTCCTCCTTTAACTGCTGAGACTTACTTTCGTAAACAGGAGAAATATGAACAATTCAGCGCAAGGCTAGTAAAGCAAGTGTTACACGCAATAGGGCTGGTGTCGGTGTAACAGACGCAGATTTTTCCTGTAAACAGAATACAACAGGTTAAAATAACGAGGCAGACACAACTCCGTATTTCTAAAATCCTCCTGAATATGGAGAGCCATTTCAGCCAAAATTAAATAAATAAATAAATGGGTGAAATAAATAAAAAAAATGAGTAAAATAAATCAATAAATGAAGAAAATGAGTGAAATAAATAAAAAATGGTTAATTTAGCTTTTTCATTAACCCAATTTTTTAATTTATCCATTTTTTATTTATCCCTTTATCCATTTAACCATTTTTCATTAATCTATTTTTCATTTAACCACTTTTCAATTTCCCCTTTTCATTAACCCAATTTTTTTCATTTATTTATTTTTCAGATTATCAATTTCTCTATTCCCCTTTTTCATTTACCCATTTTCTTTCATCTATTTTTCATTTAACATTTCTTTGAAAAATTTTTAATTTTCCCATTTTCCAATTTCCCTTAATCATGTAGTATTTCCTTATTTTCTTATTTATCACATTCTATTTTCCCCGCAAAACTTAGAAAAAGAATAAAAGCAAATGAGGAGAGGCACTTCATCAGGCTACAACTTCCCCAATTGGTTGGTTAGCGTCACACCCTACCCTTACTTCAAGAAAGATGGCGACCTACTAACTGGTTATCAATAAGCTGAAGCTCATTAACTTCATTAGAAAATAGTGTTATTACTCCTGACTTTATTTTTCGTGTGGCCGCTCAGACAGAACGTGTTTCAGCTGGCGGCTCTCATGGACTTAGAGCTTCAGCGGCCGCTGAAGTTGGCTTACGATTGAAGGTTCGGGACACCTTCCTATTTACCAGCTGTGATCCAACTATAAGGAGCAGACTTTTCTGTACATCGTAAGTGAACTGCAATAACCATAGGCATCTCTATGGAGCATCGAGCTGAGAGAATGAGAGTGGCAAGCAGCTGTAATGCGTCACACCAAATGTAAACAAAGGTAAAACAGCGATCGACTCTAAACCACTCCTACCTTTTTAATGTCATTTAATCAACCTGTTGCCGTGGCAACCGCCTGCGCCACACAAACCCAGCAGAGATTAGTTAAAAACACAAAGGATTCAGTCCGTTAAGATATTAGGTTTTCAGGCTTCATATTTATTTCTCAGTTAACAAGCCTCTCCTCTCATGAACACAGCGGTGGCTGATTAGGCAATTTAAACTTCTGCTCATCAGCGTCTTTGAGTCCCTTTTTATTTTTGTAATGGTACCGAAATGCACAAAAAGGCGCAACCCCTTGTTTAAGATGTATTGGATCAGAGGACGAGCTGGTCTCAACATCCTGGCGGCGTTCAGTTTGTCACCTACCCCCAAGATAAACTCAAAACCTTCCGCTATCATAATTGAGCACCCCTATTGATTAAATATGACTGTAGTTGGAAAACAAACATCAGCGTTAGCTTACCGTGCAACGTCTGGGCAACCAGAGGACTCCTGGACGGACAGCAACGGTGCATGTCTGAAAGATGGCCTCTGATGCTTTCACTCATTTTCTTCATTTATTGATTTATTTTACTCATTTTTTTTATTTCACCTATTTATTTAATTTTGGCTGAAATGGCTCTCCATACCTGGAATCTGTTCTGTTTATTAGGCATTGTGTCAATCTTATTTTTCTGTCATTCATTTGTCAACAGGCTTGTTTTTATAATGAACAGTTTCTTTTTATCTTTCCATATAATGGCACAACTTATGGAGGCCGACGGGTGCAAATGCGCAGCAGCAGAGAAAACATGCAAACAAAAAAAGAGATGCAAAGAAATTAAATGCAGCAACAAAAAGAAAAGATGCAAAGAAACAGTGCTGAAAACGGAAGTGCTCCAGACCACTAGAGGGAGTCGAACAAAAAACAGCTGTGTCCAAGTTTGGGGTCTGCATCCTTTTAAACGGGTGTTCAAAATTGTAATACAGCAAAAATATTTTTGCTGTATTACACTTAACATTACACAAAATGATTTTTTACAATGTTTTTCGGTGAGAATGTTGATGTATAGATCTCAAATATCTGCTCGGTTCATCAATAAATCACTTAATTGCAATATTGCTCCGACGTTTTCGGAGATGTCTGCTCCCGCTGCATTAACAGCCAGCTCCCCTCGCCAGCTGTCAGCTGGCCGGGCGCTCCAGGTTCGGCACACCGAGAGAGAACGCACGTCTCCCGGCAAATCGTTTTAAAAACTCCCGCTAGTTTCCCCCTATGAGTAGATGTGGTATATTAAGCCAGGTAATAGCTGTAAAAAATGTTGGTTCACTAAAGTATTTAATTTATTCCTGAGCAAATCGGTTTGACTGATTAAAGCTAAGCCTTCAAACATAATAGTTTTATTTAACTGTAATATCTTACTCCCTGAGATCTAGAAAGTATTTGAAAATAATTTGCTTACATTCCTTGCTAAACATGTTTGAACATTTTAGAATCAAACAGATTTCTTTTTTACTATGGAACAGCCTTTATTACAAAAGGTGAATAATAATACAGGAATAAAGAGTAAAAAACTAACTTCTAGTCCGTTCTTTTTCCTTCGGCACTCTGTGCTTCACGTTGTCACGGTTGCTAAGCAACATAACGCCGAGATGGAGGCTATAGTAGCTAGCCGGAGGCTACAGCTTCTCTCTTCTGGTCGTCCATATTTATGGCCTTCAAAGGACCCGTCTTCCGTAGACCGGCCGTTTCTCACATAGACATAATAAAAGGACAGACGCCTAATGGACCGTTCTCGTCTTATCAATACATATTTATATAAATATAAATAAATAAATAATGATTAATACTGAATAATATTAAGCTATACATGTTTAGCGTACACGCATGCTGCACGCGCATATATATTTTTCATGTTTTCTAGCCGACGAGTTCTAGCTTAAGAGTGATTGGGTCCAAAATCCAATGCGAGATTCATCCGTGCAGTGCAGTGAATCTGTCTCTCCTTAAAGACATTTCTCTCTTCTTCCTCACATCGTGTCTTTAAACCTTCAAAACAAAAACGGGAGATTTGGGAGGTATCTTACTTTCACAGAGTGAACTAAATAATAGCCATTTGTGTAAACTTTGCTGGTGAACATGTAATATTATGATTTTTATAAGATTATATTGTTTCATTTCTATCATAGGCTCTTGCATCAGATATCTAAGTCAGTATTCGAAAATAACTGAAACTTTTTTAAAATAATCTCGTTTAGCTTTCAGAGCGGGGACTGAACACCAAGCACTATAGCACTATACCAGCTAGCATTAGCTGATATTTCGCCGGTGGACATAAATACAGTAAATATTATAATCACAAAATATACACAATATTATGTCCATCTTACTTGCGAAACGTTGTCTGTCGAGCCCTCACGTCCATAGTCCGTCGATCTGATCAACAATATCCCGCGGTGCTGAGGCATCTTCTGTTGTTTTGGTCGAACAAAGCAGGAGGGTCTTTTGTTTGCGTCTCTTTTTTGTTTGCTGGATTTTATTTCCTTTTTGTTTGCTGCATTTTATTTGCTTTTTGTTTGCGTCATCTCTTCTTGTTTACTGTAGATCATTTGTTTGCGTCTCTTTTTTGTTTGCATGTTTTCTGTTGCTGCGCATTTGCACCTGTAAGTCACCGTAGCAACTACATCTATGCTTCTGCAACATTCTCACAGAAATAAACAGATGACAGGTAATATATTCATAATATATATTCATGATATATATAATATATTCAT
>NW_006802632.1:0-4169 GCF_000485575.1 Poecilia formosa
GAGACTGAGAGCTGTAAAGGAAGACCTTTGTCTTTCTTCAATTTCTGCCAAGAAATCAGCTCTGTTTTCATCCAAACATGCAGAGGTTTCACACTAGGGTGGGTAACATATACAGATATTAACATTTTGTACATGCAACTCTTCATATTGTAACAGTGAATATGAAGTAAAATCTTTAACAAATATTATTGCTTCTTTCAGAATAAGAATGATTTTCTGTATTCCAGCTTAAAGAATGCTTGTAGATTAGTTTGTAAAACACTTTGAAGTTTTCTACAACTTCTGTAAATTTAAGACCACATTGTTAAGTGCAATTTGAAATAAGAAATGTGAAATATGATAAAAATAAATTTTTGTGTTTATTTGATTTCTATTCAAGACACTTTGATAAGAATGATTATATATGTAATATAGGCGGCTACAGAGTATCTTTGTTTACAGTTTTGGTTGGTGGTGTGCCTCGAGATTTTTTCAATTAAAATAATGTACCTTCACTCAAAAAAGTTTGAAAAACACTGCTGTAGAAGAATTGCCACAAACATGGAAACTCCAGAAACCAGCAAGCTAACTATTGTGTTCAGTCAGAATCTGGTAAACTATGATTATACTTCAGAATCAGATGAGTGAACTGTGCTTCAGTCCAATTCAACTTGAGGTCAACCGGCATCATCAGCCTGCAGATAAAATTGGATGTTTTTCTTTTTTAGAGTACCTGAAATGAGTCTTTGCGGTGAACATTTGGATTATTTTTAACAGGCATATCTTTGGGCAGCACAGTGATGCTGCCACTGTCCAGCAGGTAGTCACCAGAGCAGAGTGATGATCAATTGTGCCTAAGTGTTTAGTTGGTCAGGGCATTAATCTATAAAGTATAATTGTGATACTGATGGTAATAAGCATGTTTTATACAGATGTTGTCATGCTTACAGTTTGTTTTGATGTTTTGTGGTGTGGCTGCTGACAAGTCACACCTCTGCAAGACTGAATCACATGGAGCCAGACAGAAAGGCTATAAATGTGCCATGCATCCGCGCGCGCGCGCGCACACACACACACACACACACACACACACACACACACACACACACACGGATGTGAGCTGTTACATGTGTGCAGTTTCCAGAGACTTTTCATCAGTTTGCAAATAAACGGTTGAGTGAGTAGAGAGCTTGTTCACAGCCTCAGAGGCAGAGAAATGATCCAAACACATCTGTCCTGCATGTGACCTCTGACCCCCCACACTGATGCAAACATTCTTGTCTATTCTCTATTAAAATATCTGGTTCCAAACTTATTCTTATCAACGATGGTGGAGAAAAAAACCTGATCACACTAGACCGTTTTATTTATGAAACGGATTGCTGGCATCACTCATTCCAGAAATGGCCAATGATGTACGTCTGACACCACCATTGTGCCTTGCTCTTTATGTTACTTATTACTTTGATGAACACTGGAGGGATATTTTAACTTTTTCAGAGTACTTTCCTTTCATTTTAGAATCAGATTCAGCTGATGTTCCTGTCGGTGCTTTAGCTGACAGTGTTTATGTTTTTTCTTTCTTTTTATTGATTATTAGCAGTATACTGAAAAATAAGGTACAAAGTATAGCCATAAAATATATAAGATTTTAACCCACAAACAAATCCCTAGACAGCAGACACAGCCACACAAAACTGAACTGAGATAAAATAACATTTGAACAGTAGAAAGAAAGAATATTGCCAAATAACCCTGACAAATATATTATTCACAAATATGAAAAGAAAAACATGTATAAGAAAAAGGTGGGGCAGAAGGGGACGTTAGGAGGGGACAGGAGTTACTCAGAGAAAATTGTCAAAGATTTCTTCTAAGGAGATAGGAAAGAGGGCCAAACTTAACTTAGAAGGCTGCTGCTGATCAGCCGACAGTTACATGAGAAACCAACCCTATGTTCCTCTCCAAAGGTCTGAAAATCAGCTGTGAAAGAGGGCTGACTGACAGACCACCCACCAGTACTCAACAATAGTTCCCCCACTGTTGATAATTTAGCAGTTTTGCTGCTATGTTTAGTAACTTTTCAGTCCAAAAAAGCAGGACCTACCAGAATGAGAATCAGCAGATCAGCCATTTTAAAGATCAGTAATGGGCCAGAAAACTTCAATCGGTGCACCTCTAAAACCTATTCATGTTCAGAAGGAATGGCTACTTTAATGTGGGACTATATGAGAGCAGATTCATCAGTTCAGCACAGGTTAAGATGTTAAAGCTACTCGCTTCAGTCAGTGTGAGACTCAAACTCGAACAGCTATGTTCTGATTCATCGTCTTATCAGTCTGTCTGTGCATCCATCCCTCCATTCATTCATGCGTTCATGCATTGTATGTACTCACTCACGGGGTGAAAGTAGTTTTAAATTCTTGGTAGTACTATGACAAAAGTACACAGCAAATCCAGGAGGCCCAGATTAACACTGTCATTAACACTTTTAAAGAGTCTATATGGGTCCACACCAGAAAGTGTTAATTTAACTCTTTTTGGAGAGTTAGTACCTTAACTCTTATGAAGTGTCATATCAAATCCGCTGGATTAATATGATTTTCAATTAACAATGATTTTCTCAAATGCATTTATTTCAAAACATGCACCATAATTACAAAACATATTACAACATGTGCATGTTTCACATGTCGCTTTTCTTCACATATTGCTTATTAAAAGGTCTGACATATCAGCTGTGCAATATAAAATGCAGTATGCTTAATACATTTTTCTTCAATACCATATGTATGAAATTGTTCAAAGTACAAGGTGGAGAAAGTAAAGCCTGTATCAATGCATGTAGTTCATGTAATACAGACATGTCCAAAGTCCGGCCCGGGGGCCAAATGTGGCCGGTGGTCAAATTTCATTCGGCCCGCAGCCTCTGTCATAAAATCAATAACGTCTGGCCCGCACGTAGAATTAATACATTGGGCAGCAGTACTGTTACCTGCATAGGGCGTAGCTTACACACTAAATGCTGTTCCTCATTTACCCACTAGAGGGCTGCTGCCCTCTAGTGGGCAAATAAGGGAGGGGCCGTCCCTTATTTTAATTGCTGCGGCGGCAGCGTGTTGGAGTTGTTCTGTGTTACCCAGAAAGCAGTTGGGCGCAATATCGCAACACCGTGAGTGAAACGATGACTGGGACAGCCTACTACATAAATTACTTGGGGACCACTTCTCTGTTATTACATATACACATTTGTAGAATACTGAACAAATTGCGTTCCATTTCGGTTTAATACGGGACGCTATTACGGTTCCGTATTTTACGGCAGCGGTCCCCAACCCCCGGTCCATGGACCAATTGGTGCCAGGCCGCGCAAGAAATAATTAAATATTTCCGTTTTATGTATTATTTGAGTCTGAGGATCTTTTATTTTGAAAATCTTTCAACCGGATTCTCTCGGTTACTTGCGCACCAACACTGAGCTCACAAGCAGCAAAATGATTAAGAAATAGATCAGGTGTCTTTGGAAAGTTTCTTTGCAAAGGGGAAAAGGCCCAGAGAAGAAACGGGAGGATGGATTTATCCCGGACTGGTAGGTGAGTCCCACATTACAAGCCGCTCTGTGTAACATGTGGCGACCGGGTCGCTAATGAGGCAATGAAGCTTCAAACTGCTTCGCCACATAGAGACCGAGCAGGCTGTGGATATAAGCAACACTTCGGGTGTTATTGTCCATCACTCCCAGATGGGACCGTCTCGTTGCAGAGAAACAAGCTCAGGGCTCCCGTTAGTCATTATCGTGAGTTAAAATTTTCACAAAAGTAAAATGTTTGTTTTTTTGGCGCATCTGTGTCTTATTTTGAAGGGACATGTAAACGTTACCATAGCGACCAGAGTCAGAGAGCGTAAGGGCAGTGGTCGAGAGATGAGTAGAGCTTGTGAGTCTTAAGTCTGGTTTAGACGGCAAGATTTAAGAATCGTCGGCTGATTTTCCAAACCTCTGTGACCACAGAGCTGATAAAAGTGCAACAGGTTCGATCGGTTCGTGTGACCAAGGCAGGAGCAACACACCACACGAACCGATTCCACTCACAAACGTCCCGATTCCAGAGGATAATCCAGTAAAACCCCCAACATAGCATACGGGAATTTAGAATGACCAAACACGTATGACGATGTAGAAGCAATAGTGA
>NW_006802633.1:0-4167 GCF_000485575.1 Poecilia formosa
TGCTTCTAATGATTTAATTTTAGATTCTAATTGTTGTCTGTTCTTACGCTGCTCTTTAGATTTTGACGCTGTGTAGCTAATTATATAACCCCTTAAGATTGCCTTAAAAACGTCCCATTTTATACAGGCCGAAGTTTGAGTGATGTTGATACTGAAATATTCGTCTATCCTTTCTCCAACATATCTAAGAAATTTCTCATCTTTCAGCCATTTCTGGTGTAAACACCATCTAGGAGGATCTCTCATCAGGCAGTTGCTAGAATATATTAAATTACAGGGAGCGTGGTCTGATAGAAATATGCTATCATAGGAACAATCAGTTATATTTGAGAGTAACTGTTGAAATCAAAAAATAATCGATGCGTGATTATTGTGTTCTAAATGTTCTAAATGTTCTTGAATGGCATGAGTAGGTTGTTTCAGTAGGTTTTAAGTGTCTCCAGATATCTAGCAGATTTAATTCTTTCATAAAATTATATATTGTTTCTCTACTTTTGGTGTGTGTTTGATCAGTTCCTGAAGTTCTGTCCAGAGTGGGGTCTAGGACACAATTCCAATCATCCCCTATATTTTCCTGGCAGCGACGATAGGGCAAGAAAGAAATTGGTATAGAAAACATCATCATCAGAGTTGGGACCATACACATTTACTAGATTCAGGGTTTCTTGTAAGGTAGACCCCTGAATAATTAGATATCTCCCCAATTTATCTTTAATAACATTGGTGACCTGAAATGGAACAGATTTATGAATTAGTCATTACTCCCCTGGCTCTTGATGTAAACAAAGCTGCATATAAATCCCCCTCTTCCTCCAAGAGATGGGTCTCCTGTAAAAATACTATTTTAGAATTTAGATCTTTCAGTTTGTTCATGACTTGTCTGATTTTTTTTGTTTTATGTAAGCCTCTACAGTTCCAGGATGTGCATTTAACTTCTGTTCTCTGCATCATGTCACCTTAAAGGTCGCAGATGCGGTAACATTGCAACTGTGTCCAAGAGGGTCAAGAAAAATAACTGAACAATTAATGTACTCCCACAAACCCTGAACCACTAGAACAAACAAAACCCCATTCCCAACCAAAAAGTTAGGCCCTCCTCCCGATATAATGCTTCCCACAATTGGCATATGTAGATCCTTAAGATCTATTCTCTCGTTTACTGCTACCGCCACCAAAAAGTAAAAAACAGATGTGTATATTGTGCCCGACCGTCTCCTGGGTTTCCAACAGTCTAATTATCCCTATATTTTTAAGCTGGTCCCTAATATATGTACAACAAAGATAGAACATCCTGAGTAGTGAACCTAGAGAGATATAAGGTAAATAAAATGAGTATTGTAAAGAGTGAAACTCCACACTATATATTGTGAACATAAAGATGGTCTAACAGAAATATAAATTGGACAAAGAGGCACACTATCGCTACAATCTAACGGTAGCGATAGTGTGCTACCGTTAGATTGTGGAACCGAGTGATCTTTTCAGTCACTCGGTTCCACTTATCTGACTCCTCTGAGTGTGATCGATGAACGCTTGTTGAACCTGAAAGTTTCCCCTCGGTACGTCAGGATCAGTTTAGCCGGAGGGATGATGCCATGTCTCAGCCCGAGCTCGCGGAGGCGTTTGCGGACTCCATCATACTGTTTGCGCTGCTTGTGTATCTCAGCAGAAACATCGTTGTAGAGACTCACCCGTTGGTTTTTATAGAGGATATCCATCTTTGCCCTGCTTGCTTTAAGTATTGTGTCCTTTTGTTTATAGTTGAGGAACCGCATTATTACGGTTCTTGGAGGTGCATCTGGGTTTCTTTTCTGGCCGACCCGGTGGGCTCTTTCGAGAATCAACGGGTTTCTCAGGGCAGGTAGTTCCAACACTTCTGGTAACCAGCTTTATATCTTTACATCTTTCACCAGCCAGTCCTTCAAACTCAACAAACAAAATAGTTAACGAACTTAAATAAACATAAAGTGTTTACTAAATGTATGCACCCAAATTAGTAAACATCCTAATGCAATAACCACCACCAAACAAGTGAAATTCTAAATATATTATAAGAAAACATTTAATTAAACACCAACACTGGGGAAAAGATGGAGGAAACTCCACAGGCAGCAAACCAGCAGTTTTCTCCCCAAACTAATCGACTGAATTGAGTAAAGCTGCTGGATGCAGGTAATGTTAGCTAAAATATGACTAGCTAATACAGTTCATTAAGCTTGTTAACTAGTAGCCTGTAGGCTCCTGATGTTTATGTTTAAAAGTGTGTAGTACTTGTTACACTGAGTAACTTTTTTGGAAAAAAGGTGATTATATGAGTAGTTTTGCTCCACTGACTGTACCCTTTTCTTTTACTTGAGTAATATTATTATTCCTACATATTCATTTTGCCCCCCTACAAAAATAAGCTGATGAGCCGGGGCTGCATGGCTCCCTTTGTTTAGTTTTTCTCCTGAGTAATTAGGATTCAAAATTTATTTTTTCTGTGATTTTGTTGTTTTAGAAGAATATGTTGAGACTTAAAACAGCAGTGTCACTCAGTGTACACCCTCTGCAGCACATAATTGCACACTGAAATGTGAACTTGTGATACAAAGATGAAGCCAAACTGAAAGGAAATAGTGAGAACTCAGGAACAAGGAAAAAATCACAAATTCAAGGGATGTTCTTTAGATTTTTATTGGAAATGAGCAGATCTGCAAGGTAGAAGAATTACATTTTAACTTAATATGCTTTTAAATATTATTATAGCTGCCTTATGACAGATCATTAAGGGGATTTCTGATTTCTGCTTTGTTAAAACAACTCATGTTTTTGTCTGCTGTTTATGCTTTGGTTTTCATTTGTATTTATTTACATTCCAATTAATTCTTGGGTGTTTGTTGTTATCGCTAAGTTTTTGCCATACATATCTGCTTGTCCCTTTATTTTTGGTTTCTTATTTATCTCCTGTGTTCTGTTCCCCTTTCATTATGGTTTAGGCAAGGGCATAAATCCCATCTCATTATTGGAAGGGACCATAAACAGGGACATTTTTTAAGAGCAATTTTGGGGGAGTCGGCAAAGTTACAGTCAAATGTAAAGTAAAATGTGGTTAAATTTTTTTTTTTTTGTATTCAAGCTGCACCACAAAAATGACTAGTATGTAGGAATGCATATCAAATGTGTTTTTCTAAGTAAACAACCTGTTGAGACCCGTAGAAGTCAAACTAAGATTCAAATGTTGCTTAGAAATGAGTTTGGGTCAGAGTCTAATCTCTGCTACACCTTTACAAAAATTTAAGGCTCTGACTAAAAACAAGTTTTAATGAATGATTCCACTTAATAAAATTCCTCATAAATTTTGATTTAATGCAGTGGTTCTCAATACAAGTTATGTGTTATTTAAATTATAACTTGCTTTGAACTTTAATTTTTTTTTGTTTGTTTTTCCATATAGGTTCTCAGCCATTTTTATGGCTGAGAACCTATAAAAATGTAGAAATTGAATATCTGGGAAGTATCATAAAACTTAAGACTCAGCACCAGAGTTTTCTAGAAAATATTCAGATTTTATTTTGTGGTTTTAAAGGCTCTACGTTGGAGATGGTAAGAAATAAAGGCATACTTTACATTTTTTTGTCAGCTGCAGAAGCCCCAATGCTCTTGGCTCCGATACAGAGCTGTCAGCTAGTGCTAACGCTCAGCTGCTCCCTCCCGTTTCAAACTCCCATTTCTTATTAACATAAGAGTTAGAGAGCTAAATTTAATTGAAATATTGGCTACCTTCGACAGAAAAAAGAGCTAAGTCTATGAAAGCAATGTAGCCAGTTTTGCTAGTTTTGATTTACAAGGCATAACAAGGCAGTTTATCAACAGCCAAAGTAATGAAATAACGAACTACAGTCTGATTTTCATTATTAATGTGTTTCTTGCAGTGAAAATAAATTAAAGATGTTACATGTCTTTTGCTTTATCTAGTTACTTACTGGATAGCCATAGCTAACTGCTAGCTCCTCACTTCAGCAGCTCCAATGGAGTCTGTGCCCATAGACATAATATAAGCATAGACCCCGCATTGGCCGCTCCGGCGCAGGAAATACGGCGGCCATTTTGGGGTGGTATACCCTCCTACTTTGCTCAATCAAAACAGCAGAAGATGCCTCAGCACTGAGGGATATTGTTGTTCTG
>NW_006802634.1:0-4163 GCF_000485575.1 Poecilia formosa
AAAAAAAAAACTTTGGGTTTGTGGTTTATAGTCCGGTGCGGCTCATAGTTAGGAAAATACGGACAATAATCCTTCCTGGATTTTTTCTGTGAAGAACCCAGAGACGGTTATTTGATTGTGTTTTCTGGAAAACAATACATTTTTACATTTAGGCACTCCTGCAAACGTCACACTTTTTCTGTTACAAACTGACTAGAGAAGGGAAAAGTTATGTGGCCCTCACAGGAAAAAGATTGGGGACCCTTGTTCAAGGGTATCATATTTCACAGGTCATTGAAAAGTTTAAATAAACAAATGCTCATGTGCAGTAAAATTCGGTGTTTCGGTGACCAACACACCAACTCTGACAGATCATCCTTACAATTAGAGCAGCTGTTTAAATTAGCTAATCAACCACCGCTGTGTTCAGATGATCATTTTATAATCCCAAAATAAACATCAAGCCTGAAAACATGAAACTGTTAAGAACTGAACGTGTTGGCCTTTGTATGGGAAACGTTTGCGGATTTTATGGTGTTAAATCCTCATACATATGGTGGAGCTGTTTGTTGCTATGGCAACGAGTCTGCGTGTAGTAGTGAGGTGTGGTCAGGGGAGGCAGGTGAGGCAGAGCCTATGGCTTTAAACCTCTGAGTGCTCGCTTTAGAGTCAGCGAGGTCTGCTGCCTGTCTGCAGCTCCCATTGCATCGCTGGTAAAACTTTAGCTTGTAGCTGAGCTTGAGTTTGAAGTTACATTGCTTCATTTAGCACCAACAAATGAAACGGGGATCTGCTCCATGGTGGAGCCTCAACCCGCGCAGGAATCCGCTGCTGATGAATGGTGGATCCTCCGGTCGGTCTGATTTGATCACCGTCACATCGTTCCAGGTCAAATTTAGATTTTTTTCCTGCATATTTTACAAAATGCCTTTCACTCATTCCTAGTCTTTGAATCTCAGATCATCGAGCCAAAGTTGTGAAAACTTATATTTTCCCATGGCGAAGCGCAAAATGACTAGCTAGTCTTAACACATTAGGCAGTTCCAACACTACGCATGCGCACAGCAGCTTGGAGTCTATCAGTGACAGCTCAGGTCCTGCCAGTTCGGTAGTTATGATTTACTATACATATTTTAGTAAAACGAACTTAAAACAATAAGTGAGCATCACTGGAAAATTTTAATTATTTTGAAGGGATGATGAAAAATTTACGACCTATTACTACCTTTAGTTACTTCTTACTACCTTTTACTGGCCTTAATTTGAGCTCATTTAATTTATTACCTTCTACCGCGTGGAAACCCTGTCAAATGATTTTAACCATAAAAATTATTTTCTTTTGTAAATAAATATTATGTTGCCAGTAAGAATTTGTCTATTTCAGATCAACCTATGTAAATGGTCTCCATTAGGATAAACTATTTTCAGTCATATTTGATCACCACAAAATGCTAAGTAATTTTAAATTATATGATGTGCCTTTAGTGGTGCATGTCTGATGCAAAGGCTAGTTGACACCTTTCTCATATCAAAACTCTGAAGACCGAAGACCGTTGT
This sequence comes from Poecilia formosa, assembly GCF_000485575.1. Taxonomy (NCBI): domain Eukaryota; kingdom Metazoa; phylum Chordata; class Actinopteri; order Cyprinodontiformes; family Poeciliidae; genus Poecilia; species Poecilia formosa. The sequence goes on from NW_006802634.1 coordinate 1,537, forward strand.
CAGCAGGTTTATTGGCAATCAAAAGGGTGAAACCGAAAACAAAAGATACAGTAAATATGAGTGTGTGCAGAATAAATGACACTTTTACACTTAGTTTCTGTCAAAAATCTACATGTGTAGATCTAGGCTACCAACACCATATTAAGTAATTTCCCAACTTACCATTAAATTACAAAAGAAAACTTATTTGCAATCAAATAGCACATTAGGAAGCTACATCTAGCACAGAAACAATCCTACATAATTATTTTCACAATACATACCGGCAATGTGACCATAAACGAAAGATGTCTGTAGATTAGCACTCGAACCAGACATCACAAAGTGAATGAGGACGCCATACTGGCTCCTTGACTGCTCCTGCTGTTCAATAAAGTTTATTTCAAAAAAACAAAAGATTGCTAGGTTGCAATTCCTGAAAAGAACACTTGAGGGCAAGCTTTCCTCCCTTTTTGACCTACATAAATTAACTTAATTACTAAAAATATAATACATCCCCTGTTTTTTGCAGGAGTTGAGTTCTGAAAATAACCCGTGATAAGTGAAATCCACGAAGTAGTTACCTTTAGTTTTTACAATTATTATACAGCATAATTAAATACTCTACATTGAAACCAAAGAACAAAACCTGTTTTCAGGTCAGCGGATGTGCGTGTTTATCAATCAGGCCTTAATGTGATCCGGAGTCATGTCATTAAAGCGTCTCCTCCAAGCTGCTTTGCAAGATTAACAGCTGTATCTACGGCAGAGCGATGGATCTCGTCAACCGAGCCTCCGGTCGGGTATTGCGCTGATTCTGGCCAGTTTTTTCCAGCAGGCATTCAAAGTTTTCAGCTTTCATCTCCTGAATGGTCAATCTGTATTTCTTATATTTAAATACCGTAACATTATTGGCACTCAGGTAGAGAAGAAGCTCAGAGACTGTTTAGCCAATCAGGACGCATAAGACAATGCACTGTGAAAAAAACTGCACAAAAAAATCCGCGAAGCAGCGAGGCCATGAAAAGTGAACCGCGTTATAGCGAGGGATCACTGTATATACAACTTCGCAACAGAACACTCCCGGTCTGGCATGAATAAAGTATTTTATCTGTGAAAAACAGACAATCTGCCAAGTGCAAAAGTATGTGAACTCTTTCAGTTGGTAGCTTGTGGCACCTCCTTTTGCAGCCATTACTTCAACCAAACATTTTCACTTAATATAGATGAGTGTCACATCTGCTTTTGGGGAATTTTGGCCACCCCCCCCTGCAAAAACCCTGTTAGTTGAGACAGATTGGAGGGACATAAGGCATGTACTGCCCGTTTCAGATCTTGGCACAGCATTTCTATGGGATTGAGATCCAGACGTTGACTGGGCCAATTCAGAGTGTGTCATGTTGGTATTAAGCTTTCTAACCCACATGCAAGAACACAATCAGGAGAGGCAGATAAATGAACAATGATAAATTTATTGGATCCAGAGGAAAGGGAAAAGGGGGAGAATACTTGAGCGGTTGACCAGGTCGTCTTACTGTCAATGAGAGACAAAGGATTAGCGAGGAAAGGTGAGTAATTTCCAGGAGTGAGACAAACTGGTTCATACTTGGTTTGGAGGCGAGTAATTGTGAGCAGAGTGCTGGATAATGGAGCTTCGTTGGAGGGCGGACAGGTTTGTTTGTGGCGGAACGAGCGGAGTTTGACTTGGTCCAGTTGTTTTCTTTCTCCAAATGGGTTCGGGCTCGGACCGACAGATCCTCTAGCGTCCCAAAGGGGAATCCACTGGAGACGGACTGATAATGGGGGAAGGCGAGCACACAAGGAGTGGCGTCTGACTGGTAACACCAGCGGTATCGCGGGAGGACACACGAGGAAGGTAACTCACAACAACGAGGATCATAGGCTCTCACTGAGCCCCTGGGCAGACGGCACACTCAGGGACAACAAGGAGACAACAGGATCACCTGGCGTGGAAAACAACAAGGAGTTAACACAGAGTAGATCACAGAGGGCCTTTTGTTGATAGTCCTGGGAATTGATGGTTCCCTGGATAATATGGAGTCGTCCAGGTCTGGAGGCAGAAAAGCAGGCCCAGACTTTCACATTTCCACCACCATGCTTCACTGTAGGGAGGAGGTACTTTTTTGTAAATGCAGTGTTGACTTTTCTCGAAACATGGCACTTTTGATTGAGGCCAAATAATTCAATTTTGGACTCATCCATCCAGATAATGGACTTCCAGCCTCTGGTTTGTCCAAGTGCTCTCTGGCAAAGTTTAAATGGGCAACTTTGTTCTTTCTTGAGAGCAGAGGTTTCTTTCTAGCAGCTCTCCCATGAATACCATGTCTATTGATGTTTTTGCCTTATTGTAGATGCATGTACATTTATCCCAGACGCTGACAGAGAGGTCTGCAACTCTCTGGAGGTGATGCGTGTGTGGCGACACTAGATGAAAATTCAGATTTTGTGGAAGTTTAATTTTAGTAAATTGCTCAACAACGCCACCCTGGGAATTTCACCCAGAGAATATTACCTCTTGTTTAAGGCACACAGGTTCAGTTATGCATGGATTAAAAACATCTGAGACCATTTCAAAATTATAAAAAAACTTTTATTAAATTCTTTTGAAAATGTTTTTAAAACCAGTT
>NW_006802635.1:0-4158 GCF_000485575.1 Poecilia formosa
GCGGTGAAGGTTTGCACCGATGTCCAGACTTCAGCAAAACTTAAATCGGTTTTAATTGGACAAAAAATGAAAAATCAGTCAGAGTTCAGCTTTCCACCTCTTCATCACTCTTCCTCACCTGGAGCGGTGAGGAAGAGGAGCAGCTATTGATGAAATAAAAGTGACTATATTTCCTTTTCCATTCTGACCCGGTTCAGAGCGCTGCAAAGGGCAGCGAGCTGTGCTCCCCTTCCTCGTTTTTCTCTTTCTCCCCGACCTCCATCCAGGGGTGCATCAGGATCTGCTCCAGCGAGGGGCGGTCCTCCGGCCGGAGCGACAGACACCAATCAATCAGAGCCTTGCATTCTGCAGGAAGCGGCAGACATAGTCAGCACCACACACAACTCAAACTATTAGGGAGTAGCAGGTCGGCACTTGCCTTTAGAGACATGTCGAGTGTAATAGGGCGTGGCCTTTATGATTTCCTCGTCGCAGTGGAACGGAATGTCTCCGCACACCATGTTGAAGAGGAGAATGCCGAGCGACCACACGGTGAGCGGTTCAGCGTGGTAAGACTGCGCCTGGACCCACTCAGGTGGGCTGTAGACTCTTGTACCTGTAGGGAGGGGACAGATGAGGCTCCGCCAACCGACTGACCCGTTAGCCCCAGCGGCTCCATACCTTCGAAGTCGTCGTACGCCTTTTCCTTCAGCAGAGCAGCGGAGCCGAAGTCGATGACCTTGACCTCCAGCGTCCGCGTGTCCACCAAGATGTTCTCGTCCTTCACGTCTCTGTGCACGATGCCGTGCGCGTGAACGAACTTTAGCGCCTCCACCGTCTGCCTGAAGAACCTGCGTTTGGCGGAGCCAAGTCATCAGCGCGCCCAGGGTCGTAGCATGTCACCAAAGTAACGAGCGCAGGCCCACCTTAGAGCGAGGCGTTCGGGCAACCCGCCGCTGTCCGTGACCAGGTCAAAAAGATCTTGGCACTGTAGCGGCCGCTCCATCACCAGCATGAAGCCCTGCCCCTCCACCTCGAACCAGTCCAGCATGCAGATCACGCCGCCGTGACCACCGACCTCACAGAGCCGCTGCAGCAGGGCTATCTCAATGGGAACCTTTTTCTCAATGGGAACCTTTTTGAGCTCGTCAGTCTGTGGGACGTCAAGATGTGAGTTAAAAAAAGGAATAAAGAATTAAATAAAGGAACTATTTAATTCACCACAGAATCAGAACCAAGCCAAATGGGTCTCAATCATGATCGGTCTCATATTTGGGTAGGTCGGTATGACTCCCTGTGATGGAACCATCACAGGTTTCCAAGGAACACCCCCCCCCATCCCTCCTGCGGTTCTGCTGTACAGCAGACACCTGGGTTCAGGTGGAAACTGAACTGGTTCTGGTTCTGGAGTTTAACCTCACCAGTCTGGCCCAGCAGTAGACCTTGTCTCTGGGGATCTTCTTTATGGCAACTGGAAGTCCGTCTGACAATCTGTTACCCGAAAACACAGAACCGAAGCCGCCGCTGCCGATCAGCGGGCCACAGTGGTACCGCAGGCTGAAGGCTTCCATCCCTGGATCAGAACGCAGAACCACCAACACACATATATTATATTACTATAACTCATCAAAAAACTGTTTTATTATTATTCTGCAATAAACATAGATTAAAACAACACATGACACAATAAACTCCGTCTTAATAATGGCTTATATAAATATAGTGAAGTTTATTTAAAGATACGTGACTTATAATATTTGTTCTGTTTAGTCCTACTTCTGCTACCGGAGACCAGAAACAAACTGCTAATGAATGAAAAATTGCTAATTATCTGATCCAAATATTAAACTCATCGCTCTCTTCAGGTATTTTCCCCCAGGCTTTGAAAACAGCAGTTATCAAACCACTGATCAAAAGAACAATCTAAAGAAATCACTACTGCAGAATTACAGGCCGACCTCTGACCTCCCATTCATCAGTAAAATTATTGAAAAAGCAGTTAAAAAAACAAAACAAAAAAAACTTCCTAACAATAACGAAACGCTTTGGTTTCCGGTCTAACCACAGCACGGAGACAGCCGTTTTAAAAGTCTTCAATGACACCCATGTAAATAGAGACTGTCAGAACCACAGTCAGCACAGGATGTTAAATTCTTTAAATATGAAGAGGGAGAGATCTTTGTTTTCCATTATTTTACTACATTGCTAATTACCAAAAAATAATTCAAATTCTATAGAAAAACACTGAATTCTTAAAAAGCTCAAATGTAAATATATGTGCTAGAATTAAAAATAAAACAATCTGCAACAGTCAAGGAATGGCTGATTTGTTCTGCCATTCTGCTGCTGAACCTCTCTTTTATCAGAAAAAGTAACATTTACTGTCCAAGAGAGGAGTAACAGGAGAAGCTTTATCAAAGAGGCACTTTCAAAAGTAAGGAGTGTTTGGATAGACAAAAAAATGAGTCAAGGTTAGGATAAAGCAAGCTGAGTGACAAGACAAAGCAATAATTTATCATATTATTATAGTATAATTATTATTATACCATAATAAACTAGATTTTCTAGTTCATATTTCATTCTGGCACAGCCAGGGTGGTGCAGCAGAGTGTCGTTTGCAATCTTTATGTATTTGGGGGAATTTATCAGCTAATTATTAACAATTCTTACAGCAAAAATTTGAGGGTCAAACAGGGTGATATCTGGCTTATTTTATAGTCACTATCTTTTAAAAAATACTAAATGCCCCAAAATCCCAATCACAAAAACACTGAATTGGAAATCCCGTTATCCAAAGACTGCCAGGATCACGTGCTGCAAAATGAATTAGATCTGATCCGCAGATACGTTATAACATTTATATAACAGTTTTTAGAGTCTGATTCTAATACCTGTGTCAGGAAAGTTGGGATCCACAATATTCCTGAGTCGCATCATCCCACGAGACTGCTCCTTTTCGCTTCTATCTCCCATTTTCCTGCAGAGCTGCTTCAGCAAATCACCTGTGGCCAGGTGATTTGTATGGTTCCTGGTGGACAACAAACACTGAGAACTGCTATGAAGCTAAGTGAATCACTTGTGCTGACATATCACAGTGAGAAGTGGTTATCCACGTTTCTTCTTTTCTTCTCCAGCAGGTGTCGCCTATCGAAGCTGCGGCCCTCCACCCACTCTCAGTTATTTGTTTTTTTATTAATTGTTTCAAAGCAATGCGTTGATGTGAACGTTTTTTTTTTATAATCTAAAGAGAGAAGTAATTAAACATTATCTGAAAAATAACTCCCTGGTGGTCAACTTTTTTGGGGAAAAATGTTTTTAAATTATTATTATTATTATTATTATTATTATTATTATTATTATTAATAATAATAATATTATTACCTAGATCTGTTTATATATTTATATAGCATGTGATCTTTTTCCATAGAATGTGAGAGATTCTGCTCTTTCCAAGTCCGTCTGTTTTGTTTTTCTTTTTCTGAACTTCATTTCCCAGAATGCATCGCGCGCGCAGAGCACGATGGGTAATCAAAGTCCTTTGTTGATAGTTGTTCGGCCGATTTATCAAACTTTTTCTAATTATTATTATTATTATTATTATTTAAATATTGCTCAAAGTGTCTGACATACATAAGCACGGCCCAGTTGCACGTAATTTGTTTTTTATAATATTAGTTTTGAGTCCGCGGTTCAGATGCATGACGTGACTTCCGCTGGACCTATAGATGGGGTTTTTTTTGTTTGTTTTTTTCTAATCTAAGATAATTAATTAAGCCTTATCCAAAAATGACTTGCCGCTCCTCAAGTTTTGGGAAAAAATGTTTTTAAATCATTTATCTTATTTGTCGATTATTTAGATTCAGGTTTAGAGGAAATGTTTAAAAATCTAGGAAAAAGTCTAATTTGTTGTGGAGATTTTAGACTTAGACTTAGACTGACTTTATTATCATTTTGCATGCACAAGGTGTATACAGAACGAAATTTTGTTGCATACGGCTCAGGACAGTGTTTTGAGCTTTCAATGTTGTGAGGTTACTCCAGAATAAAATAAAATACAGTATAAAATATGAATATAAATGTAAAATATAAAGTGCAGGAATGACAGTAAAATAGTAGTTATTTAGTTCTGTACATGTGCAAGGTATAAAGTGGAGACCAGATTTTAAGTGCAGTGCGGTT
>NW_006802636.1:0-4155 GCF_000485575.1 Poecilia formosa
TTTTTTTTAAATGTCACGTCTTTTATAGATTAGGTGCTGATGAACGCGAGTAACTCGCACAAATTGCTGCTGCTCAGCAGGGAGGCTAAAAAATTCCAGCCCATTAAAATGTTTTGCATGTAGAGCATGTCAGTATCAAAAAGATATCCACTCCAAATTTAAAAGTTGGAAAGTAAATATTACCTCTGTTGATAGTAATGCAGGAGACAATTTTTATTTATTTTTTTACAGCTCCTTGAACTATTAAAAGTGTCCTTTTAATCGTTCCTTAAGAGTGCCAAAAAAAAGTGTCCTTTTTTCTGTCCACACTGTATTGGCTTTAGCTGATCTTGTTTAAAATCCTTTTGCAGCCAGTCCTCCTTCACAGTAAATTCCCCTGCTCTAAGTGAGCCATCTGTAATGTCAGTTTGTGGTAGATTGTTACTTCATTTTCATTGTATAAAATGTGAAAAGACAGCTGGCCTGTTCCGCTTCTCAAAATGCAGAGTTGTTTAGGTGTGGCTCACTCCTTTAAATAGTGCAGTTTGTAGCTTTTACAAAAACATGTTTGTTATGTATTCGTTAAAGTTGTCACCGTGTCGTGACAGTATGATATGAGACAGATTATCTGTAAAAAGATCGAGCTCCACCACCTCCTCCTTGAGCTACTATTTGACTTTTTATTTTATTTTATTTCAATAAATAGGTGTACTGCAGGGTGGTTTTGAAGAAAAAGATAATAGATGTGCATGGCCCTAATTACAAGAATATTACTGGAATTTAAATGAAATCAAATTGCTAGGATTGAAATAATGATAACAAAAATAAAAGAAAAAATGTTTTGTGTTGTGCCAAACACTTTGTGGTCACACAAAATTATTTTAAGGAACACAAATGGCCCACCACTGTTAAGTATTCTATGTTTTTGGGTTAATTTTTCAGTTTTTTGTTTGTTTGTTTGTTTTACTCTCTAACTAATGATTTTTGGTTCAACTTATTAATTGAATTAATAATAATAATAAAAAACCCTAAAATGTCATCCAGATATGTCGCCTTTTACATTCTATAAATATTGTCAGCGACTGTCACTTTCTCTGTTTTCGTTCCTCGTTTTTGCTCAGACATCCCAGCTGACAGTGTGTCAAAAACCAGAGACATCAAACCCCTGAGCTTGTTTTACAAACATCGACAGACATCTAATCTGCCGATGAACAGTCACACAGTGACAACCACAAATAAATAAATAAATAAATAAATAAATAAATAAATAAATAGTCTATCTTTGAATTACAATGTTGCCCAACTGGGGTTTTAGTGTTGGTTATGAAACACAATTTTGCTGCACATGTTCTCTGTTCAAAAATATGTTTTTGTGACATCCTGCCATTTTTTTTTAATCTGTTTTGCTTTTGTTTCGTACTCTTATCTCTGGAAAAAATAGATCTTTAAGAACATTGGACATTTTAGTAAATCAGATAAAAAAAGGAGTCTGATTTTTCTCAGAGAACTGCATAAGTGAACAAGCCTAAAAAAAACCTGTCTGAACTTTTAAAAAACATTTTTTTTTCTTACAATTTCTTTTCATTATTCTTAAGAAAACTATGTAAAACCTACACTTTTTATAGCAACTACATGTATATAGCATCCTACATATTTATTGGCAGCCCTGACAAAGCTGTGCAAGCAGCCAAAAATCAATGTTTTTATTGCAGGATCACAATCTAATGCTAACATTTTTTGAAATTCAGGTTTTAATTTAAGTAGAGGTATTCAGTTGTTAAAAATACAATGAAATGATAAGAAACGTAAATACATTTTTTAATTAAAAATATATTATTTTATATATATATATATTTATATATATTGCACTCCAATACATACATTTTATTTAACTGAGCCTTTTATAAGCTTGTAATTGTAATATTTCAATTTATAAAGTTTATCTGGGGTCTAAATATTAACTATATGAGAAACAAATTTCTCTCGCCTGTTACATTAGACAGGAAAGACTAAAGGGAAAAGAAAACATCTCTGAAGAAAAGCTTATATGTGTCAATCTTCACAGGCATGGAAAAAGCTACAAGAAAACAGCTTCTCACTTAAACTTGCTCATATCTTCAGTGAGATAAATTGTTAAAAAAATATTTAAAACAAAGAGGGGAAGAAAGCCTACAACATATGGCCAACCAGACTAACCTTAACACTGTGCACAGTCAGGAGGAAGGTAAAGGATATTTAAACAGCTCTCAAAACTCATGGCTAGAAAACTTCAGGAAATTGTTTTGTGTCAAATTGTGCCGGTGTAATAAACATGAATGTATTTTTCAGCCTTTTGCTCGTTTTTATCAGGGGAGTCGATAACTGAACGTGGCGTCTCTGGAGCGCTTGAACATCCACTTTGTGTTCTGATGTGTGCATTAGGCTTGCATACACAGTTTCTTTTTGTTGGCAGAGTATATATACCTCATTGCAAGCGAGCGATTTTTGATATGCGCTTATCTTAATGCCATGGGAGAGCTTCTGTCACCTCATCTGTTTCAGTCGTGTTTTCTAGACAACTTGTAAAATGCGTGTAGACGCGTTCTTCTTATGCAGACTGCACCTTACATCCTGTGTCTGTGTGTGATCACACAAGAGAATATATGTCAAACCGCTGCTGCGTCTCAACCACACCTTCGACGCGAGTGTGTGTGTGTGTGTGTGTGTCTCTCTCTCTGCAGTTGCACAAACACACACGTTTTTACTCAGACATAAAGTGATCGCGCAGCCATGTAAGCGCCGGCATGCAAAACAAGCCCCAGCAACAGCAGCAGCAGTAGTACAATAATGAGTCCTCTGTGTTTAGCAAAGTAGAAATACTCTTTTGAAATGACAGAAAATAAGCAGCTATGAAGATACATGAATCTGTGTTTCTTGCTAAAAACACGGGTTCTGGTTTGTGTCCTTTCTTCTCTGAGGTGTCTGGATCTTATAAACAAAAAAAAAAGAAAAAAAAGAAAAAGAAAACGGAATCATATCCTAGAAATATGCATTACCAAACAGTGACGTGAAGTTGCATGAAAATCAGCAAATAATTTATCAGAAATATGAGTCTGAGTCTGTTTCGGTGCTGGATTCAACATTTCAACCAGTCGCCATGCATGTTATATTCCCTACTAAGCATTTGTAGCATAAAACGTGTGTGTATGTGCATGTGTGTGTGTGCTAAACAAAAGAAGCAGCGAGCAAAGTGTGTTCAATCAATGATTGCCTGGAGGCAATATCTATTAACAACTCCATCTTTGGTTACCATTCTCCTGATGCTCACATTGTTATGCACAGATACTGTACAGAGGAGAAAACGAGGCTGAATAAGTGAATGTAAACATTAAAGGAAATAGCCTGTTTATTTGACTACCATGCACTGTAATGACCCTATATTTTATGGTGCATTAAAATCTACTCATTGGTTCTGCTTTGTTGTTCCTACAAATGGGAGATGCACTCTGTACGCTGCAGACTGGTACTGGAAAAGTATGAAGTGGAATGCATACCAGTCCATGCTATATATAGACGCTGGTTGGACTCTAACCACTCCTACCTAATTAAGCAATTAGAGTTTAGGTCTCTTGAACTTGAAATATCTAATTGAGATTTTTATGTGACAGACGAACCAAAGTAGTCTTTGCTGTAAGTGTAAAGGAAGATAAATATGGTACTGAAGATGTTTTTTTGGAGACAAAAATAAGAACAGTGCAATGTAGATTTGCACTGATGTAGATTCTCATGATGGGCTGCAGCCACTCTGAGTAAGTACTGAGTTGCACATCTATGATATTAGGCTTTTGCCCATTGTTCTTTGCAGAACAGCTCAAGCTCAGTCAGGGTGGATAAAATGTCTGGAGAGCACTTTCAAATCTCACCACAAATGATCAATTAAATTAGGGTTTCGACTTTGACTGGGTCATTAAACCCTTCCATCGTGCCTCTGGTTGTATGCTCAGGATTGTTGCTCTACTGGGAGGTGAACCTCCAACGCCATGTCAAAACTTTTCCTTAAGAATGTTCTGTATCTAACGCCAACTTCCTGTCCCTGCTGTTTCCAGCCTGTGGGTTTAGGTGGAAAGTCTTGTTGGGATTGCATTTTCAGATAACCGGTCTCTCTAATTGCTCTTTGGTACGAGTGTGTGTGTACAT
>NW_006802637.1:0-4143 GCF_000485575.1 Poecilia formosa
CCGTTCTGACCAAAACAACCAATCAGAACCAGCAGGACGCTCTTAGCGCTGTCAATCATCCTCATTCACTCACTGCTAAATGTGCTAATGGGGGAGAAACAACTTATTACAAGAAACCGTTTATCTGCCGTCATTGGTAGCTATGCTAGCTAAACTGAGCATTCAGTTTGAATCTGCACAGCTCTGTGCTAGGCTAGCTGCAGTACGGCACAAATCGAGGGGAAGGAAGGACGAGCAGCACCACATGAGATGGTGATTGACAGCACTAAAACTCTCCTGCCTCTGACTGGTTGTTTCTAGCACTGGGAGAAAGCAGAGGAAATAGATTTTTCACAGATTACCTCTCATACCATACTGTCACAACATAATGACAGTTTTAAAAAATATGTGGAAAAAATCTATTTATATAAAAGTTACTGCAGCTTTAATTTCACTCAGGAGAGGACGGGTCAGGAGGGACGTGGGTTAGAGCTGCTGCTGACTGACTCATCTATTAAGTGGTAAAAGGTACAAGGGACAAGTTCAATATATGAATGTTGGTAGTTTCTTTCCTTAATTCATTAAATGCTATGGAGGCAAACAGTAGTTTGTAGCTAAGCTAAATATGCTAAATGGTTGATAATCTCACACAGTCTACTCACCTCTCTTGGAGAAAATCTGGGTTATAAATTAACACTCTTGCCTTTTCTCTCTCTCTCTTTTTTTTGAAAACCTGATTTTATAACTTTTCTTAGCAGCAGAGTAGCTGCCACAGTCGTTCTTGTTTCCTACTGTCTGCTGCTAACAGCGTCACTCTGAAGCTCCAAGCAGGAACGAACCATTTAACGTAGATAGGGGGGTTCAGGGCAAATATGGATGTGTGCTTTTTGGTCTGGGAGTGGGAACATTAAATTTTTAGTGCTAAAAACAATCTTTGAAAATACTAAATGATTAATTTTGCAATTGATAGGACTCCGATTTTTTTTTTTTTTCATTTCTATGAACAAAAAAAACAAATAAATTGTGGAGGGCCCCCTGTTGGTCAGGGCCCCTAGAATTGTCATCAATTTCCCCCCCTATATCGCGCCCCTGGGTCTGTCTATGTCGGTCCGATATGAATTGCTCTTTCTTCGACTCCCCCTAGTGGTCTGGAGCACTTCTGTTACCAGCACTTTCTTGTTTGCGTCTTTTTTGTTCGCATCTTTTCTCCGTTGCTGCGCGTTTGCACCTGTAGGCCACCGTAAATATCCTAAACTAATCACAATTAAATCAAAGAAATTAAACCAGACAAATGTGATCACACTTTGTGGGGGTAACATTACAGTCATTTTGTGAGATTCCTGCTCATCCCGCATTGGAATAGTTTTGTGGACAGACTCACCGCGTAGTAATGGCGCCTGCAGGACCCGTCGTTAGCTTTATGCGACGTCCAAACTAGTAATGTATGTGAATGGAGAAATCCAACAACTAGAATCTGACACCGCTCCGTTTTTGTAAACTTTTTGTGAAGAAGGAGGTTGCTCTGGTCTTCTTCAGAGGTTTTGTGTCGATTTCTTCAGTTGTTCTTGGTGCAGCGCCCCCACAGGCGACGAGGGGAACAGGTTTTCAGTTAGTTTGGATTGTTTTACTCGGTGCAGTTTGAAAGCGAACCACAGCTGCTGAACATGTAACAAATGTTGCAATTTTATCAGGTGTGAAAACAGCCTTACTCGCTGGCCTGGATTACAACCACCATCTTCACAGACCACCAAGAGAAGGTGTTCTATCAGATAGCCCTACGCTGTCAGGATAGCATACATGCAGTTAGCAGCATGCCCGCGCATGCGCATTAAGAAGTCCGACCGTCAGTGGAGTTGTCAGTTCAGCATACGCAACAAGTTATGACGAAAATAAGTCATTAAATTGTCTATAATATCACATAATATGATAACTAGATAAATATAGATGCGTTGTCATGGTTTCAAAGTGTATTTAAAGCAGGTCTGGCTGCAGCTGCAGTCAATTACAACACACCGTGTAAAACTCATTAACCTGCTTAACCGCTAAGTCAGGATGTCATACAGCTGTTAATAACAAAGTGTATGATGATCTACGTCATGATTCTTTGTTGATGATTAAATAAAATCATATGGTAATGACAGCTATACATGTCAGAGCTAAGGTATGACTATCTGACAACGTATGCTGATCTGACAGAACAAAGGCCCCATAGAGTATGTAATATGCATACTGTTATCAGGGGCGCGGTATAGGGGGGAAAAGTGATGACAATTCTAGGGGCCCTGACCAACAGGGCCAGCTGCTAATGTAACCTGGGTTTGACATTTTCAGCCCAGCTTCCTTTTGCTCCAGACACAAACTGATTCATCCTTCAAGAACTTTAATGATCTCATTAATCAACAGGATCGTCTGCAAAGCCTCAGCTGCAGTGAGGATGGGATCTGAACTCAGACGACCAGGAAACGGCTACTGGAGCTGACCTCCTCCGGCGTCCCGATCCGGTCCGGTCCAAACTCTTCTGCATTGCGGGAATTACCGTATTCAGAGAAACAAGTTAATCAACAATCTTAGTCATATGAAATTACACATTGTTGATCTATTGCAGAAAGATTTAGGAAGTGGAGGATATCAGGCTATAACTGATTTTTTAAAACTTTTTTTTGTCATGTGTTCCACACTCACTGCCAGTTAGTGGCATGTTACAGAAAAATGTTACCATTCATTTTCTGTGACTGCAGGGGGCAATAGGGCGATTATTCTGGCCAGAATAATCTGTGACCAGTGTGATCCGTTTCTTAATCAGCTGCCGATTTACTAAATGGCCACAGTCGGTTTACATATTTTAATGACAGCACCACAGGGATGCGATGGTCACTGTTCACCCTCAAAAACAAAGTAATATATTTTCTCTGTCAATGCAATGGTAATAAAGGAGCCATGAATCTTACAATCCCAGCTGTATCAGTATTTAGCCAGTATTTGCACGTAGGCCTGTCATGATAACAAATTTTGTTGAGCAATTGTCTAAAAAATTATTGTGATAAACGATAATATTGTTTTAAGACCTTTTGATATTGATTTAATGGAAATGACTAATAATGCATTCGATTTCCTGCCATAGATAGATGCACTTTATTTTCAAAAGAACACATAACACTGGAACTGATAAACTAAACAAAATGACCAGAAACAAAAAGGATTCTCAGTCTCCATTAACAAAAAACGTACTTGAATAAAAACTAAACATAAAGCCAAAGTAGAAATAAATTCTGCATTCAACCAAAAGAGTGCCGCTTATAAAGTCTGAATACTATATCGGCCTTCAGTAATCAGTAGATTTAAATAGAGAAGACGGGCACATCCGACTACCTGATGTAATAGTTCATACTACACGATATTTTCTCCTTACAATGATCTTAGATCGTTGGCCGATCTAAGATTGTCGCTGGTGATTTCGTAGCCGATCATCCTGCAGTGTGATGTAGATCATCGTGGCTCCGATCTAAATCAGGGGTTTTCCCCGACCGGGAGCTTAACGCTGAATGTGACAGGTAGCCAATCAGAAAGCCGGATTCTCCTCCTGCTTTCTGAAGGGAAATTACGGAGGGGAATCCCAAACAGCTGACACGGAGCCACACGAAGTCCAGCGGACATAGGAGATGATATGTGGAAACAACATTAATGTTTGTTCAACATTTAGTGCAAAGAATATAGAAATGACAAGAGGAGTTGGAGCCAAATTGCTACCGCAGCTGACAAACCCGGTAGGTTTTCAGCTGTTCTTCGTTAACGTGACATAAATAGGTTATAATGATTTTCATTCAGTCAGGACTTTACGCTGATTCTAGCCACATGCATCACAGGTAGATTCTAGTAAAGCATTGATTAATGCCTGATTTTCAAATTACTTAACTGGACTTGTAGCCATTATTTTGTGCCCATGTGGCTGGAAACCACACGGCACGACGAACCCGATCGAACCGTTATACTCAGGATTTCTGTCGACTGATGTGTCTCAGGTTTTGAAAATGGACCGACAACTCCTGTGGTGTGCGCTGGACATGACACTAAGGAAATGAGGAAGGGAGGGTCAGTGCAGAGCACCGGAGTTGAGCCTTTTTTCAATCAGTGTCATCAACAGAAAGAAAAAAAGGCAGGAAGAGA
>NW_006802638.1:0-4135 GCF_000485575.1 Poecilia formosa
GACTATCTGACAACGTATGCTGATCTGACAGAACACTGTGAGTTCATGCTAAGCATACAACGATCTGACCTGACAGAACACCGTGAGTTCGTGCTAAGCATATGACGATCTGACCTGACAGAACACCCTTTCTTTGTTCTTGTAATGCTCTGTGTACACTGCATCATTATTTAATTTAATTATGTACGTTGATATTTAAATTAACAAATAACTAAAACACAAGAACGAAAGAGCACGCAGAGCATGCACATTGCTCTTTGATTGTTTTTGTTCAAAGTGGCAGCTGTAATGTCTGCCATGGTGTCAGACTACCTGGCTTCATGTACTGGGATAGAGAGTGAAAACAGTCACGATGAGCGCCTTCTGTTTGGTTACTTCTTGCTTGTTGCTCCTTGGTCAGTGTTCATAGTTGAGCGTTATTTACCGTCAGGGCATTGCCTCAATTACTATGTTTAATGGTGCAACAGTGGTGGTTTCTTATATGAGCAATATGGGCAAATGCCCAGGGCGTTATGTTTTTTGGGATGGCACGAGACCATCACACATTTTAGCACAGAAACGGAATATTTAATATCGATAAAATGCATTAATTATTTAATATCTAGGTGTTTTTATGGGAATATGGATCTTTCAGATTATTTTGAGAAGCAATTTCGATCATATTTTCCATTTTATTGTGTCATGTAGCGTGGGCCGCTGGTCTTGGTCTTGACTTGGTCTTGACTTGGTCTCGGACCCCAAAAGTCTTGGTCTTGTCTCGGTCTCGATACAGTCTGGTCTTGGTCTTGTCTTGGTCTCGGGTTAGGTGGTCTTGAACATAACACTGCAATCAGCAAAATAGAATGGAGTAAAATTCCTTTTTCTAACCTATCAAATATAATATTCAATCCTAAGTATAAAAGTTAACACAATCATTTTCCAAAACCCCATTCACCATAAACTTGAGCAATTTTCTAATACTAAACAAAACATTTTCCTTCACACCATTTCCATTTGATTCTGATATAGTCACAGATAATACAATTTTCAAATACATTCATCATTTACTAGATTAGTAATTCTAAAACTAGATAATATAATTTTCATTAAAAACATGAACAAACAAACAAAACTAAGAAAAATGTCTTACAAATTAAATGTTAGTAGTTTTAAACATTCTATGTTGTATTCAGTTTTACACTGTCCCAGATGTTAGTTTTGGAAGACTTTTGATCTTCCATGAACCGAGCAAACTTCTCTCTCCCACGCCGATCCAAGTGATACTTCCTTCCTGCAGATGCTAATTTTATGGCCTCCTGTCCTCTCTGATAATACAACAGGAGCCTCAGTGAGTTCCCTTTTGATCTCTATTTTCCTTTCCATACTTTGAATACTTACCCATCAATAGTTTAGTTTTAAACTATTGATGGTTTAAAACATCAATAGTTGTTAATTTGTTCAAAATTAAGAAATTTTGAACAAATTTCTTAATTTCAAATTAAGAAATTTGAAATTTCTTAATTTCAAAATTAAGAAATTTGTTCAAAATGACCATGCTTTTACACATGCCGTAAGATTAACTGTATCAAACACTAAAAGTAATCATTTTTCCTCAACAGTCCCCCTTTTGAGGTCTGAGACACACAGACCTCACAAATAAATTGATTAAGCCTCCCAACAGAGGAACAAAAAATTCTCAGTACACCAAAATAATTAAAACATTGGCCTTATTATATAACACCAGGAAGCACATTGGCTAAATCGTGAGTGAAAGAGTAACTGGGACTGACTACTATTCATTGAGGTACAGTAACTTTAACATTATATACACCTTTCTGAACAGGCGAGGGCGGACTTTCTCCGTCTATAATCAGACATTAAAGCAACTTGAAACCAGTCATCCCTGGCACCTCCAGACCCTGGCACCCATCCGGGGCCCCCGATAGCTCCGCGCCTGCAGCGCAGCCACAATGTGTTCACCAAACTGTGCAGATCACTGTGCACCTGAAATGATAGGATATGATTAATATACACCCCTATTATACAGCTTCAATCTCAAATAGGATCGCTACCAACATCTATTTAGCAAGGTTTAGTAATAAAGAGTGTTATTAAACTAAAATATTTTAAAGTATAGGGACAAAAAGCCCTCAAAACAACGTACTCTGTCCTGATTAACTGCCAAACAATGACTTGTTTAACGGCATTGCAGATGGCAAACTAAAGCCATTTATAAATATATTTACTAGCTGCCTGTCATGTAAACTAAAAACATGAAGTAATACAGCAGTTTAATGAAAGCCAGGTATAAAATAAATTAAATAAAACTTACCGTAATCTGCGATGAAATAAAACACGACACAAAACTTCCACAGGTAGGAAGAAATCTGCTGAGTAAGCAGTATGTGACGTAGCATCGATGTGCGCATGCACATTACCGCAAGGTAGGACGGATTTACAGGTAGCATAGATAAACAGAACACCTGCATCTTTGTTCACCGCTTGCTTCCATCACTTCTGTGTGTCTAGGACAGGGGTGGGCAATCCTGGTCCTCGAGGGCCGGTGTCCTGCAACTCTAGATGTCTCCCTGGTCCAACACACTTGAATCCAATAGCTGAATCACCTCCTAAGTGCAGTGAAGTTCTCCAGAGTCCTGCTAATGACCTCATTATTTGACTCAGGTGTGTTGAAGTAAAGATGCATCTAAAAATTGCAGGAAACCGGCCCTCGAGGCCTGGAGTTGCCCACCTCTGGTCTAGGATCAGGTTTAGGGTCATCCTAGGCAGGATTTCGTTCACCCATCCTAGAGAACATAGGTACGACATGATATCTATGTCTGTATCTATAGATTCAGACATAGATGTCTGTAGCTAGATAGATATCGTGACTATGTTATCTTTGGTTGGGTGAACAAAATCCTGCCTAAAATCAGTAGCTGTTGGCGATCAGTAGCACACTGCAGGCGGATGTTTAGTGTACTACGGAGCAGAAAGCTGACATTGTTGTTTCTCCCTATATCCAGTGGGTGGTGCAGGTTGCTACAATCGATAGAAGCCACATCATAGACATAATATAAGAATAGACGCCTCATGGACCGCTCTCGCCTATTGTCGCTGACGAGATTTAGGGCGGCCATCTTAGAGCGGTCCACCACTCTACTCAGTGCTATGTGTTTAGCAGGCACAATGACATATCAGCGCATTTAATCGATCATAACACGCTTTTTTGTTACTGGAAACCATATTCAAACATCTATAAAAGCTACATTTACAAACAATTGTATTTTTTAAGTATGTTTTTAATACATAGTTCATCATATTTAAATATGCTTAGTGGCTATAACAATAGAATAGGAATGGAATATTCTGATATTGATGTATGATGAGCATATTACAAAGCACACATTCGTTCATAATTTATTTAATAAATTATTTAGTAATATCAATACATATTTATTATTTATTATATATTATTCAGTATTAATACTGGATAATATATATTGGATACATGTTTATGTAT
This sequence comes from Poecilia formosa, assembly GCF_000485575.1. Lineage (NCBI taxonomy): Eukaryota > Metazoa > Chordata > Actinopteri > Cyprinodontiformes > Poeciliidae > Poecilia > Poecilia formosa. The sequence continues at coordinate 3,500 of NW_006802638.1, forward strand.
GTATGTGTAACAGGTATTAGATATACAGATGAAATTCCTGCTAAAATATGTTTCACAGTTATCCTGTAATTGGTGGTTTTTGGCGCCCCCTACTGGTTACCTATAAATTAGATGAGAAACCAAAAATTACACACAGTAGGTTCAGCGCTCTGTTGTGGTAAGTCAACAAATCCGGTTCTCTTCTAAATGGTGTTGGAGGTTTGCTCAGGAGGGTGACTGCAATCTTTGTTGCATTGCACAGAGCCATAGGTTGACCAGTAGAGAGGCTCACTGCGCCATATGTGTTTTATCAACCACTGATTACAGGTAATTATATTATATTAAATGTCAGTAATTTATTTTGTCAGATATGTGTATCAGTTTGTCAGTTAGTTTGTTATATTTATCAGTTTGTCAGTTGTGGTTGCCATTCTGTTTGTTTGTTGGTTTCTATGGCAACATGACATGTTTCTTTTCCACTAATCCCCAGAGAGCTTTTAATGACTGTTGTTGTATTTATTATTCATATTTTTATTTGTATTCTAAAACTATACGATCAAATGGCCTAGAAAATATAATGTCGGAATTCACTATAATTGTTTGTGAATTACACAGTTGGTTCAGCGCTCTGTTGTGAGCCATAGGTTGACCGGTAGA
>NW_006802639.1:0-4132 GCF_000485575.1 Poecilia formosa
AAATCTCTATATAGAGCATACAACTATGCATATGTAAGATATTTGATTAGTAATTTCTTTCTGCAGATCTATTTTGTTATAGGAAAGTATTGCAATATTCAAACCCGCAATTTAGCAAGATATGTAAATCAGAGCTAGACCACCAGAAATATTTTGTCTTTACAGAATTACACTATTGAAAATATAAACAAGGGCACAATGCAACCTTTTAGTGGACTGTAATCTATAAAAAAGAGCTGCCTGTTTGCTACACTTGCAGTGGAGATGAAGATGGTTCATTCAGGAAAGCAGAGCTGCATCAAACTTTAAGGTGGAACTGCAGAAAAAAGAAAAAAAAAACAAAAGCAAAAATTTAATTGTTAATGCATGTCACCATGAGAAAAGCCTGAGTTTTGCTTAAAAAAAACTTTTGAAAAAATCAAAATCACACATTTGTGTCTCATTAAGTGATTTTTTTTTTTTGCAAAACAAACTTATTTGCGCTTATCATAAATATTTTCTTGATATTCTAAGTTTTTATTTGTGACTCAAAATTTTGCTTATGATTCTCACATGGCAGGGGGCAGGGCCCAAAATAGCAACAAAAGATTTCTGATGTGTGCAAATAAAAATTTATGTTTGGCAAATAACTTTTTAAGATCACAAGACAAAAATTTGTTATTTAATTTAAAAAAAATGTTTTTTTTAACAAAACAATTTGTTTTTAAAAAAGAAATTACAATTCCAAAAGTTTTGATCACAATTTTATTTTACTTAACTAAGGGTAGTTTTTTTTTTTTTTTTCATTGAATTGGGGAAAATATTTAACTTCATACTCTGCGAACCAGACCATAAACTTAAAGACTGCGTTGAGCTTTATCCCCTTCATTAATGACTTTTATTACATACATTATATCTCTCATGGTAATTCAGGGTGTGTTATTTTTAATTCTAAATGAATATCCTTGTTGGACTTTTATTTAAGTGCTATTCTCTTTCAAGACATGTTTACCTAAAACTAGAATAAATGCAATGTACATTATGCAGCAAAGGAAATTAGAAGATCTGACATTTATACATTATGGAGATGATAAGTTTTGGACGTGCGATGTGTCTTGTACACAAGGAAAAAGCTTTTAGTTATCTTGCCTTGCTAGCAAAGTCGTTAGCCAGCAGCTAGCTAATAGCACAACAACTACAGCCTAATTAATGTCTGTAAGATAAAAGTACTGAATCGATAGATAAGAACAGTTCTTCCTCACCTGGCTGTCTCCTCCCGCTCAGTTCTTCAGAGAAAGGCAGACTAGAGGCCTGTCAGTGTCTGTTGTATTTCATTACCTCTCTGCTTAAACCCGCGACTCCGTGCTGAAGCAGAAACGATACTTAAACGTTTTCCGTCATCTGACAAGTAGCAAGTCTACTCCACTTTATTCACCAAAAACGTTTTTTTTAATTAATCAAAAACTGATCTGTAATCTGGAACGTTCGCTTCGTTGAGCTCCAAATGGCCTTATCTCGCTGCGCGAGAGGCAACTGCGTCATGACCGGCGGGCTTATTATGTTGTACAAAAAAAAAAGAAAAACTAAATAATTTTAGTACATCAGATCAGTGATTCTTGAGAATAGGGACAAAATGGGTTTTAATTTTCCCATAATTTTTTTTTGTAATTTCTCAACCTTATGTATGCAAATATGACAAATAATGTTTATAAAATGTAAAGATGCTAAGGTGCAGGCTCCCAGTTGCAACATTTTAAAAAAATAAATTAAATTTTTAATCGACCTGACCTAGAACTTTGTCATCACCATCTGACAAAAATAAATATAAAATAATTTCTAATGACCCCAATAGTGATATTTTTACTCATTTTACATACAATTGCTTCTCAAGAAACAAAAGAAATATTATTTAAAACCAAAAACAAGAAAAAGTCCATCTGATGGAGTTGACAGTGCATGACGGAGTTGACACAGAACTGAAGGTGGTGACAAACTAGTGAATAAAATGAAAANGGAGTTGACAGTGCATGACGGAGTTGACACAGAACTGAAGGTGGTGACAAACTAGTGAATAAAATGAAAAACTTGGTACATGTGAAGTAATGCAATTCATGTAAAATACATTAAAATGAATTAACTGCACATTTAAGTGAGATTTGACAACAATTTCACTGAAAGAGTCAGAAAAACTTTGATGGAGTTGACATCTGACGAGGTTGAAATAAAGCCAAACTACCTCAATTTATATGATGTTATTCTGAAGGAGGTAATATTGTAGCTCATCAGGTCCATGAAATCTTTACAGTTTACCAAAATTAAGCTCTTATTTCACTCTTATTGAGTCAGATATTTGAAAAAAATATATTTTGTGTATATTTTATTCAAATTTTGTGCTTTATCCATAGGACCTGTTTTGTCCCTATTCTCAAGAATCACTGACATGTTATTATGTGTCAGAAGAGGGCTTAGAAAATAATAATAATACCAAAAAAAAGAAAAAAGAAATTGACCAAAAGGGCACTTGGGGGTAAGGAGCCAAATGGGCAGGTGCTCAGGCACCCCCAGCCCCCCTCCTCCCCTCTGCACATGCCTGGCCCTAAGCAAACATTCGCAGTCGTATTTAAGCTTTGCCTCCACTTTGTGTTTTTTAAGCTTAACTTTTAAAGGTCCCTCGCTCCTCTTTAATGTCATTCTCCCACATTTTTCTGAACCATCCAGATTGCTTTAGCATATTTTTTTTGTCTCTTTACACATTTGTTCAGTTGTTTTCGCCTCTTCTTATAGACCGTTTCCAAAACAGACAATTTATATTAAAGCATGCCAATTAATGTGTGCTTGATGAATAAAATGCAAAAGCAGAAGTTCTTCCACGACCCAATAAATAAATCTCGTTACATCATCCCCCTTCATATAAAATACAGCAAGATGGTGTTCCTGTAGGCTAACTTGTCAGTTCATTACCAAAAAAGATCCATCACTGAGGCAGTTAAGTAGAATAAATATTAATGCATGTTGCCTTTAATTATCAAGTTGACAACTAAGTGTCGTCTGTGGTTATACTTGACTCGAAGGGTGTTACTTTGCGAGTCGAATGTTCTCTTGAGCATTTAAATATGACTCATGAATGTTGTGAAATGTCAAAGATCTCAGAGAAAAACCACTTTGAATGAAGGTGACTGAGTTTCTTGTCATTTTCAGATCATTCTGCTGATTAGTGTTAAAGTGTGAGGTGCACCTGGATTGTTTTGGTCATGCTTTTAAATAGATTTCAACATTGGTTGATGTTAAAAGATTGAGACCCATTGGTAGATTACTTTTAAATCCAAATGTTGAGCACTAGAACAGCATGTATCGGCTGTGGATCGTATTTGAGCCCAGAAGAAAATTTTTATCCGTTTGAGACAAAGATTTTATTCATTCATAGTTCCCTTGATTATATAAATAAAATATCGGATGTTTCATCTACTTATGATGCTTCTAGAAACTGTTATTTTCTTTAAAAACTTTGAGTTCTTTTTATGTATTCTGTTCCTCATCGTCCTTTCTTGTAGTTGCCACTGGTAATCCAGATAGAAATTATTTGGAGAGAAGACATAATCTGCTACAGCACATATTGAGACTTTAAACTGAAGGTTTTCTGTACACGGTCCCAGATTATAACAAACACATGTAGTGTTAGTAAATCTGTCTTTGTGCATACTTTCCACTGTTTGTCCCAACAGTTAAAAAAAAGAAACAGAGAAAACTTGTGGTAACACTTTACTTAACAGGGTGAGCATAAGACTCCTTCATCACCATGAAGGAGTCTTTATGAATGACTATTGTCATGAAGTGTCATTCGGTAAATAATGACACTTTTAATGCAAAGTTGCATTAAAAGTCCATTAAAAGTGCCAGATTTACATTAAAGTTTCATTATTTACAAAATAATCCAAATTCGCAGTTCTAATGGTCTTTCAATGCAACGTTTAAAGTAACTTTGCATTAAAAGTGTCATTATTTACCGAGCGACACTTCGTGACAACAGACATTCATAAAGACTCCTTCATGGTCATGACAGGCGTTATGTCAGTCTTATGCACACCCTGTCAAATAAAGTGTTACCAAACTTCCTTTTCCGGCTGCTTGTAGGCATCTTTTTTTTTTTTTTTTT
>NW_006802640.1:0-4128 GCF_000485575.1 Poecilia formosa
CACCAATGTTATTTTTGCATCCAGTTTAACTTCTGTTTTAATACACACTTAAAAACAGGAGTTCCCTGGTGATTATGTATGTTACCGTTCTGAGCTTTAATCCATGATGCAGCCTTCATAGACAGAAGCTCCCACTCCTCCTTTGCATCCATCTTAAAAGCATGAAGCCAAATCAGAGCCAGAATGGAGGCCCACACTTCATTGTTGACCTGATGAAACACAGAGAGATGAAACAGGACAACGAATAGAAGAGATGTTATACAGCAGCTTTCCTTCACTGAGGCGGCACTAGGAAGCATCTCACTGACTACTTGGAGCTCAGCAGTTACTAAGTATGTACATGGTCTTAGTTTTGGGTTTAAATTCACTAAAGGGTCTTTCTGTGAGGCTCCTTCATGTTCTCCCTAAGTATGTGTGTTCTCTCTGTGTTCTATGGATTTCAGTGTGAAAATATGCATGTTAGGCTAATTGGTCAGATGGACTAGAAGTCGGTGTTAACCCTGCTTCTAGTTAAACTCCCCTCTTTGCAACCTTCAATGTTAATTTTTGTTATTATCATTCTTATTATTATCATTATTATTATTATTATACAAAAACTCCTATTTAATATTTACATTATAAGATTTTTTTATTATTATTATTTTAGACTACAACCCACCAATTCTGGTTTTGCCTTTTCCACCTCCTCTTTGGTCTTTCCCAGCACAGCAGCCAGATCTTCATCAAGCATCCAGCTGCCAGACGCTTTCTGCAGGGACACCAGCTGCAGCAGAGGGTCTTTATGGGGCTGCACAGGTTCCGGGACATACCTGGCTGACCCAATTGACCTCTCTATAACAAAAGGTTTTGCATCTATCCTCCCATGAAGCATGTTCTTATGAAAGATGTCTAGAAAAAAAAAGAAACTTAGCATTACTGAGGAACGTCATCCATCATTATGGTACAAGTAAATGTTTCTGCATGTGTAATTGAATAATGCATCATTTAACCCTCCCACGTTATAAAGCGTGGTAAAAAGCAGAGAGCTTTTACAAGCTCCACTTTTACAAGTTAGTACAGTTTTACAAGTTTTCTTAGTCTGTGGTTTTGGGAACTGACGGTTTGACGGGACAACCCCCGCTTCCTTCTTGTCTTGTTGTCCGAGTGTCACACAGCATGGGAGGGTTAACAGAAGGAGGCGTCTTTACTGAAAATTATTGCCTGCCATATATTCATGACAATCTGACAGCAGTATTACTCTTTCACAACAACGATATACAGAGGTTACATTACATTACATTATTTATTTATTAAAATTTTAACTGCTGCAGTTTTATTCATCAGTAATTTCAGGGCTTGGATGTTGTTTTGCTTAGCAATGCCTGTCAGATGCTGGAGCCCAAATTGACTAAGAGGATATTTCTGACTCAGTGTTTGAAAACACAGCACCATCTAATGGTCAGTTTCTGCTGCAGATTACTAACATTTTAAATGACAGAACCATTCAACAATATATTTAACATGTTCCTAATTTTAAGGTTAGTCCATTTAAATAAACAGTAAGACCAAACGATGTCATAGTCAGTTTCTCATCACCAATAATAGATGGAGAACTGTTTAATGATGTGCTTGAGAATCATTCATTGTTTTACTTACTAGAGAATATTCCACGTTTTTTCTTCTTTGGAGCTAAAACAGACAATTGAAAACACATCAGAATCACAACAACAACTTCAGACAATCTAACTGTGGCTCTAGTAAGACCTGGAACAACCATGTGTCCCAAATGGCTGAACAAAAATCCAATATACAAAAATCCTTATACTTGGTGAATGATTTCAGAAACATAAGACAAAACAAATGTAAATTTAGTGAGAATTATTCAGACACAAGCTAAAATAAAACAAGAGCAGTCTGTGAAAAGGCTCATGTGTTAATGTGTTCTGTAGATGATGGATGTGTTTACATCTGAATCATTAAACTAAGATCTGATTTCATTTGACCTTTAGATCAGTTACTTAGACTGTCCAGTTGAATTTAAATCAGTAGGGGTGCATGCTGTCTGACCTCTAAGCACATTCAGTGACAAACTATCAATTAGAAACTGCCGAGGGGAACAAAACAAACAAGTACCAGAGGTGTTATTAAAATAAATAATAGTTTGTTACTGTTTCAAATACGAGACTAATTCTTTGTTACATTTAGTTGATTATTTTGGGACCATTCCCATCTCAAAACAAGAAAATCAAATTTTATGTTGATAAACTGTCACTGAGCTTCTTCTCTGCATGTACCTTGTTTTGTTTTAGTGAACTAATTTACCAAAAACACATTTTTTGTAAAACTAGTTTTACATACAGTGGTTTGCAAAAGTATTCATACCCTTTCTACTTCACAATTATATAACTACTTTGTGTTCAATTTTCATATTAAATTCCAATAAAAATATTTCTGTTTGTGGTTGTATTGTGACAAAATATGGACAAGTTTGAGGAGCATAAATATGTTTGCAAGCCACCATTTCAAAGACAGAGAGGATTTTACTGACATTTAATCAATCAGGAAATTAAAGTTGCTGAGATTTTTAGGTTAGGCCCCAAATTCTCTTAAATTAAAAAGTTTAAGTGAATAAAATTAAGCAAATTTCATTTCAAACAAATTGAAAATTCTAGTTTGAGAAAATCTCATCATAGTTTGATCCTTAAAATATTATTCTACATTGCGGTTTAAGTCCAGAGACAATGTGATTTATTTTCAACAGATAAGATGTAAATCTTCCTAAATCTATATTGGCAAATCTCTTCTCACAAGCATTTAACTGCACTAACTGAAAATACAGAGATAAATTTACTTCATGGAAACATCAATTTGGAGAAAATAAAACATTTTTCGACAATGAGTTGTTTGCTCGCATTGAAATAGATGGAAATACTTTTTTGTGTCACACCAGTCACATAATCAACAGGTGTCTGTTACTACTGGCAGAAAAGAAAAGAAGACAACAGGAAGCAGTAGGAGAATGATAATTTGTTATTGAGGGTTTTTCGGACAATGTAATTAATTTTGTAGTTTTACTTACTAGAGCCTAGTGGACATCACAAAACCAGAAAAGGAGAAAAAAAATACAGGGTAAAATATACATTGAATGAGCTCTTCCAAAATATCTCAAAGTAAGAATTAAACCACAATAAAACAAAACTATTCATCCTTAATAAATAAGAGCATACCATCAACATCACCAACCATATAATTAATAAGTTATAGGACAGAAATATCTTGTGTTATTTATTGTAGTTTTACTTTGTTTTTGAAGCATTTACTTACGATCTAGTTGTTGTGAAAGTGAACAAGCCATCACTAAAACAGAAAAGGAGTAAAAACAACAGGTGATATTAAATTAACAAAAGTTTGCAGGTGAAGATGCTTCACAGCAAGTTAGAATCAACATTTTCAATCAAAGTTAAACACAGTTACAACTATTAAAATTTTATTTGTAAATCTATAGTCCTAGTTTGAGAATATGTCATCGTAACTTTATCTATTAAATATGGTTCTCATACAATGTCTATTTCTAAGCACTCTAGACATCTTGTAGTGCATAAAATATATGTTTTAGCTCTTCTCATTATGGTAGATACATTATTTTCAACAGAAAAAGCAAATATGTCTGGAAGTCTGTCCCTTCCAAAGAGCTCACACAGTGATAATTAAACCAAAATTAAATAAAACAATTCATTCTTTATTGGGAATAGCATACTATAACCATCCATTTAATTGGACACTGGAGAGTTATTATGCTCTAGTCATTTAAATTGTAACTTGTTTAAATTGATTAATTACAATATATATATACACACACACACACACTAGAGGTGTGACGATCGATCGGCCACCGATCATAATCGGCTGATTAAAGCTGCAGCATACGTATTAAAACTTTCGCTGTCCTAACATGACAGATAATCTCTAAAAAAAGAATCGATCTCCTCCCTGTTCTGCATAATTACTCCGCTCAGTCAGAAACAACCAATCAGAACTAGCAGTAATCAGCTAGCCGCCATGCTATCAGGAAGTTTTCATCAGTAACTCAGGATTGTTTATTGTAATGGAACCTGTTTTTGCCTTTGAATGTTAAGTTTTATACTTGAA
>NW_006802641.1:0-4119 GCF_000485575.1 Poecilia formosa
TGTATTATTGTCTTTATCTTTATTTACAAGTACATGAAGATAATCTCCTGATAGTGAGAATTTATAAATTTGTAGTTGGGTTTTGCTAAGCGATTATGGGAGCCTCATATCTATCCTACAGCTGAGTGTTTTATTTATTTATATCTTCCTCTGTTTAAATAGAGATTAGATGTTTCTGGAGGTTAAAACTAACGCCTAGTCTAAACGAGATGGCAAAAAGGGAACTTCAACTATTTTGAAACAACTCCAGTCTCAAAGTGTTAAGATTCTTTGTAGGCTGTTTTTGTAATCCCATATTTTATTTCTTATTTACCTTGAGATCAGAAATGTCTTTTGCAAGTGCATCCTGGTAGATTAAGCATGTGCTGCAGAAAATTGAGCCGCTTTTAAATATTTGACATTTCTTTCATGGGTTGGGAAAAACTAGAGCATTTAGATTAAACATCAGGTCCACAGTTTTCTGGGTGAAACTCAAGATTGAAAAGGTGAGTCAATATTACAAAGTAGTGCTGGGAGATATGAGGAAAATCTAATATTCAGATATTTTTTTACTATATCATGATACACGATATACATCACTAAATGAGCTCCAAAGTTATTTTAAACTAGACTCCTTGCAGCATGTCATCCACGCAAGTTCCCGCCCCCATTTCCCTGATAGACTTAAATGTAAGCTCATATAAAAAGGGATGCAGTGTTTTGTCATGAACTGTCTACACTAAGACAAAGTCAGAAATAAGTTTTAACTAAGAAAAAAAATAGCGAGGCAGAGGGAAGTAGATCAGTTATGCTTGACTTTGACAAACTTAACAAATAGATGTGCTGTGGAATAAGATATGGTTTGGTTCCGCTTAAAAATAAAAAAGGCGATCTACACACAAACTGACAGATCATCAGTACAGCAGGTGTTTAAATTAACTAATCAACCACCCGCTGTGTTAGCTTGGCTAATAGCAGCGGTGGCTAATCTACCACAGCGAAATAATAATCGCAAAATACACATCAAGCCTAAAACCATAAAACTGTAACGAACTAAATGTTCTGTACTATGTGGGGGTAATGTTTGCGTGTTTTTGGTGCTGAATCCCGACACACAAGGTTACGGTGTTGTCAGTTGCTACGGGAACGAGTCTGCTTGTATTGTAAAGCCGACAGAGAGAGAGAGAGAGAGAAAAAAAGAATGAATAGTTTTGAGTTATTTTTCCCATTGCATAGCATTAAATGAATCATACATATGTCTCCAGGTTTCACTTTAACGGACTAGTTGACTATGAACTAGTCTATGAACGGCATGTAAAAGAGTAGTCTGATTAGGCGGTGAAATACCTTTGTGGTACAACCTTTTGTCACAATAGTTTTATAACATGTTTCGCGAATTACCTAGTATTGTTCGACTTCCTCCATATAAAATCTGAACTATTGCCAAATTATTGACCCAGCGCTGTTTCTCTTCGGAACTAGACTAGTTCATCTGACTCCCCTTCAGTTACAGTCTCATTCACGACTCGCCTCAAACTCTCGCTGTCGCCATGTTGTTTGTTTTCTCCGCGCAGCGTGATTGGTAGAAAAATTTCAGGTCGGGAATGGGGGAGGGACTAGTGATGCATTCATAGGGTGTCGGACAAACAATATTCGCAGTGAATTTGACCGCGAAAGTTTCTTATTTGAACGGCAATTTATAATCGATGGTTGCTATACAGACATGTTAACTATGTAAATTGAAAATATCGCGATACATCGAGTATACTCGAGACATCGCCCTAACCTATTACAAAGTGAACAAAACAGTTTATTTCAGAATACTTTACTGAGAGAATGAGAAAACAAAACTGATAGGAAAATGTTCTAAAAAAATGTGCAGATGTATCGTTACACAAGTATTCCTCTATAAATCCAGCCTCTTATTTCTGATTTGCTTATTTAAATAATTTCTGTGAGTACACAAGTGCATCTTGACAAATTAGAATCTGATCAAAAATAAAAGATATATTTCAAACCTTGATTTTTGTTCATTTTGATGATATTGGCTTGCAGTTAGAGAAGATTCAGTACATCAGAAAAGGTAATTATTTTATAAGAGATGCTGGACTGAACATTCTATAAGTATTATTAAAAATAATGTTTTAAATATTATTTTGGATTTTTTTTTAATTAATCTGAAAAAGTGAATGTAAGACTGAAGAACAGCAGGTTACCTACCTAAAGCTGTGCACAGGTTCAACATCAGCAGAGAGTAGTAGTACAGGTCCATTTTACTGATCAGGTGGAGGGATACACAGCTTTGAGAAAAAATTGCTACAAAATAAATAAAAAATATAATTAATTAATTTGTAGCTCCTGTATTCTTCGAATTCAAATCTCAGGTTGAACTAGAATGCCATTTTCATCTAAAGCTCCAAAACATGGCATCGCGACTCTGCAGCATCTCACCTCTGCTGGAGGAAACATGGAGGAACCTGAAGGCGACAAGAACGGCGACATTCAGAAACACCATGAATATGAAGAGCGCTCGGCCCAGGATGTAGTGATCCGTAAGCAGGATGAAGGACTGAGCAAAACCGAAGCTGGGACTGAGGGTGTCCTCCAGCGTGAAGTGCTGCTCCCGCACCACTGACCGGCCCGCTGAGTCCTGATGCAAACACAGGCCAGTAGGAAAGCTTTAAAACACAGTTCACAAGCACTCTTGGGACTCGCAAACTAAATTAAATATTTTAGAAATCGCATTAGCACCGACCTCCACTTTAACTGTAATCGTGTGCAGGCCAGTGAGGTAGCGAGTCGGGTCCCACAGTAGGACATACAGGGGCCCTCCAGCGGAGCGGCCGGTGCCCAGCGGCTCCCCGTCTATGCTGACGTGGACCGCGGTGATCGGAGCCTCGGAGAAGGCCAGGATCCTTCAGAAGTCACAAAGTCACAGTCAGAGGAAGTGCAATTAATAAAGCAATGCAAAAAGAGGGAGAAGTTATTAGACAGATAAATAGATAAAGGAATAAACAATCAAAAGGAGGGATCCACTGATCTATTAGAAAATGGGATATGATAATAAACTGAAGGAACAAACATGTTTCCATTCTTCTACAGACTTTTAAAACAGTCAAATTACATTCCAAATCTTTCCAGACACATTTAAAAAAATAAATAAATAAAAATAACAAATTTACAAGCACCTAATGTGTGTTGATTTCCGTATCCGGCCCAGTGGCTCCACCCCTGGGTGGAGGTACTGCGCGTCCTTAGGGTTTGTGATGAGCACTGCAGGCCACTGCTCAAACTGGAGGTCAGAAAAACTCAGCAGGTCATGGTCGAAGGCCAGGACCCTGAACCTGTAGGAAAACATCAGAGAAATTCTCTAAGGAAAAAGAAAACAAAAAACAAACAAACCAAACAACTAAAAAGTTGTCATTCCAAAACGTTCTGTGGCGTCACACACCTGCGGTTTTCCATCCAGTCTCCCAGCTCCAGCTCCAGAGTGCCGTGCGGATGGCGGCTGTGGAGGACTGGCATCAGGCCGCCGAGTGTGTGCAGGTGGCCACACAGATACACCACAGCAGATCTGAACACAGAAAGCCCAGACCTGAGAACTGGGAATCTACATGAGCAAGCCTGGGCCACAATATTAAAGGAGCGTGATGCAAGTTCAGGCTGCAGGCAAAGCCAGGTGGATGAATAGTTGCACCACGACAGCGTTAACATAACCCGTCTTTTGTTTTAAACTGGTTTGACCTTCCTACCTCATCATGTCTCTGACCCCAGGAGACGGCGAGACGATGGTGGAGGTGGTGTAGTGGCCAAACCAGATGGACTGATTGCTCTTCAAACTCTCTGCTCCAAACTTGTTCAGCAAGTCCATCTGAGTCTAACAGGCGAATCCAGAAAAACAGGAAAATGTCTCAAAGACGAGAAATAGGAAGAGAACAAAAAAAAAAGCATAGTAAGAGTAATTTTGCTCCTTTTGCACCTTCTGTTTCTTCCCCTAAAAATAGCCTAATTTGTCCATTTGAAAGAAGGTTTGTTGCAGTTTGTTTTAACGTGTTTGACCTATTGGTTTTGACATTTTTGTTTATTATTTATTTTACATTGTCTGTTATAATTGCACTGACTGACCAAATTAAAATTGTT
>NW_006802642.1:0-4093 GCF_000485575.1 Poecilia formosa
AAATATGTAACAATCTTGTTCTTAATGCTGCTTAGGATTCACACATTGTCAAATTTTTTGAGGTGTAAATACTTTGTGTTTTGACTTATCAATATTCAATATTGGTGTAAAAAAAATTTGAAGGTGGTTTAACTTGAAAGTGAAAGTCCTCCTGCTGCCTTGAAAATGCTGTTGAAATGCATTTTGTAGCATTTTGTAAAGGTCAACCAGCCCCCCAACTTTTATGAAATCCAACTTTCTTTATATCTTTAAAATGACAGCGGCACAAATGAAAATTTTTGCAGCACAAACCAGCACAAACATAGTACTAATGTTTGACACCGATTTTGTTTGATTTCATAAAAGTGGGGGGGCTGGTTGACCTTTTGACCTTTACACTTTCATTAATATCTTCAAAGCCAAAGCAGCACAAACGAAAATTTTTGCTGCACAAACCAACACAAACGTAGCCGAGTTGATTGACACCCATTTTGTCTGATTTGAAGAAGGTGGGGGGGCCAACTTCACTCCGCGGAAAATGGATTGGGTAAAGACAGCTTCCGTGTTTTTGTTAACAAACTGGAAACAACAGATCATATTCGGAGCGATGTAAAACTGAAGATACCTGTTATATTTATTGTTAAAGACAAGTATTGTTTTTGTTGTAGCACCTCTGTCACTAAAGTGTCAATGCTTGATATTTTGAGGCATGAATACATTGGTTACTTTGTTAAACAACATTACATCAGGATTATCATTTTTTTTATTCATTGCCATTTTAACAAAACTAGTAAAAGATTATTAAGGCACCTAAAAAGGCATACTTTATTAGCCTAAAAGGCATACTNGAGTTGATTGACACCCATTTTGTCTGATTTGAAGAAGGTGGGGGGGCCAACTTCACTCCGCGGAAAATGGATTGGGTAAAGACAGCTTCCGTGTTTTTGTTAACAAACTGGAAACAACAGATCATATTCGGAGCGATGTAAAACTGAAGATACCTGTTATATTTATTGTTAAAGACAAGTATTGTTTTTGTTGTAGCACCTCTGTCACTAAAGTGTCAATGCTTGATATTTTGAGGCATGAATACATTGGTTACTTTGTTAAACAACATTACATCAGGATTATCATTTTTTTTATTCATTGCCATTTTAACAAAACTAGTAAAAGATTATTAAGGCACCTAAAAAGGCATACTTTATTAGCCTAAAAGGCATACTATATTAGCCTAAAGTATACACTGAGATGTAATTTAAAACATACTGAAATTAATAATTTAAAGCATTAAGTTAATTTTAAAAAATCTATTTTGAGCACATATTTTTGTTAGGATTCGGGTTAGTGTGAGTGCTCTTTCCTACAGAGGATCTTCGGGGGAGAGTTCTGACAGGCTGGCGCACCCGCAGCTGATTCCGAGTGATTGACTGGACTTTTAAGAAGCAGTGGGACAGTCACTCATCACTCGATGGTCCCACTTGTTGGTCAGAGTCTAACTCAAAAAATGACGTTATGGATTTTTTAAGAGACTTCAAGTAACTTTTTGTCTTCCCTCAGAAACTGATCAGCTGTTGGATTCAAGCCAGGAACCAAGTCGGGACTAGGAAATCGTTCCCTGCCAAGATTGAACATCTCCGTCTGCCGCTCTCCTCCCCACTCCATCGTCGGTCATCTGTACGCTCCCGGATCCTAGCCTTTCCCTCTGCGCAACCACCACCCGTAAAACGGTAAGCTTATCCCTCAAAACCAATCAAGATCTCTCAAAACCCGGTCCCTACTAATATCTCCCTTCTCCGAACAGAACCCAAGCTGATCTGTCAATCCCGTTTCCTGGACCACAGTCAGAGTGTACTTTTGGAAATACATTAAACTTTTACTGAACAGTTTTCTCTGGTTTTGTGTGAACTTGCATGTGGGTCAAGAAACTCAAATCCAGCATGACAATTTTAAAATATACACAAAATAACTTTGACAGATATTTTAAATCGTTTTTAAATATACACTTGAGTAAGTGTATATTTAAACTTGGGCAAATACATATTTTGTTCACTTAAAGTATACTTTAATATATTTCTTAAAAGTGTATTTTGGTACAATTATATTTAAGTATGTTTAAAGTTCTAATTTAAAAATTGGTACAAGCATACTCTTAGTATACTTCATATATATTTATATATATATATACTGCTCAAAAAAATAAAGGGAACATTTCACTTTAATTTTGTGTGTGGCTCCAAATCCAGGCCTCCATTGGTTAATAAATTTGATTTCCATTAATGATTTTTGTGTGATTTGTTGTCGGCACAGTCAACTTTGTACAGAACAAAGTATTCAATGAGAATATTTCATTCATTCAGATCTAGGATGTGTTATTTGAGTGTTCCCTTTATTTCTTTGAGCAGTGTACTTTTAGTCAGTGACGTGCGGCTCTGCCTCACCTGTCATCATGGAAAAATAATATATAATAAAACCATTTATATTGCTATTTTCACCCTGTGGTTTGTACTATAAAGTATTTATTTTTTACTTAGCTTAACCAATTCTGATTATTTTTGTCTTCCAAATCGCTGGATTTTCACATTTTCCCATTCAAATGCTCAGAAGCGAAGCCGGTGAGGCAGCAGCGAGCTGAGCCTCACCTGGGATTGCGCAACCTCTCGCTAACTGCACTGGCTGCCATTCTATGGGGGCAAGTTCGTCCTGTCTGTACGCCAGCAATGAAACGGCTAAAAAACATTTAATATATGGACTGATTTTCCATTAAAATAAAAACAGCATGTGACATTGATTAAATGGTGAGAAAGAGAAAGAAATGTTGAAAAAACAAGATAAAAACAGACAGTGAGACAGAGAAATAAAAAGAAGTTAATAACTAGATGAAAAAAGATAAAAACATCAAAAACATCAAAACCCGCAATTTAGCCATACACAACTCTAAACAGGTGGGTTTTTAGTTGAGATTTAAAGGCACCCATTGTTTCAGCTGTTTTACAGTTTTCTGGAAGTTTGTTCCAAATTTGTGGTGCATAGAACAAGCTGAATGCTGCTTCTCCTCGTTTTGTTCTGGTTCTGGGGATGCAGAGCAGACCAGAACCAGAAGATCTGAGGGTTTGATACAGCAATAACAGATCTTTAAGGTATTGTGGTGCTAAACCGTTCAGTGATTTATAAACTAACAACAGTAGTTGTTAGTTTATAAACTCTATAAAGTAGCTCAAAGTCTATTCTTTGAGCTACAGGGAGCCAGTGTAGGGACTTTAAAACTGGTGTTATGTGCTCTATCTTCCTGGTTTTAGTGAGAACGCGAGCAGCAGCGTTCTGGATCAGCTGCAACTGTCTGATTTGTTAGTCAGACCTGTGAAGACGCTGTTGCAGTAATCAATGCGGCTGAAGATAAATGCATGGATGAGTTTCTCTAGATCGCGCTGAGACATTAGTCCTCTAATACTGGAGATGTTCTTCAGGTGATAGAAGGCCGACTTTGTGATTGTCTTAACGTGGCTCTGAAGGTTCAGGTCAGAGTCCATCACTACTCCCAGGTTTCGGGTCTGATCGCTGGTTTTCAGTTGTAATAACTGAAGCTGTGCATTGACTCTAGTTCGTTCCTCTTTAGGTCCAAAGATAACTTCTGTTTTGTTTCTGTTCAGCTGGAGAAAGTTTTGTCTCATCCACACATTTATCTGTTCTAAGCATCTGTTCAGTGATTGGATGGGTTCAGAGTCACCCGGTGACATCGTGATGTAAAGCTGTGTATCATCCGCATAGTTATGGTAACTGATCTTATTTCCTGTTATAACCTGAGCCAGTGGGAGCATATAAATATTGAAAAGAAGGGGTCCTAGGATTTAACCTTGGGGTACCCCACATGTGGCCTTTGACCTCTCTGATGAGAAGTTTCCGATTGAAACAAAGAAATCCCTGTTCTTTATGTAAGATTCAAACCAGTTGAGCACTGGACCGGAGAATCCGACCCAACTCTCCAGTCGATTCAGTAAAATGTCATGGTCAACAGTGTCGAAAGCTGCACTGAGGTCCAACAGAACCAGCACTGTGGTTCTCCCACAGTCTGTATTTATATGGATGTCATTGAACACTTTGACTAGGCCGTCTCCGT
>NW_006802643.1:0-4076 GCF_000485575.1 Poecilia formosa
GTTTTAGCTCCATAAAAGATGGATTCCTCTTGCCTTGTGTTAATGATCCAGACTGTAGTTGGAGATGTTATAATGATATGAGGATAGATTCTTGGCACGCATGGTGTTCCTTAAAACCAACTAAGTGTTTTTCTAACTCCCTAGACTATCTGGATATTACTGCTGATGATGTTTATTCATTTATGATCAGAAGTGCAATCAAAGTAAAATCCTATTAAGATCCATTCTGACTGTATTCCCAGATTTTTGTTTTACATGGGCTAATTTTCATAGATTAGGTTCGGCTGTAATCACAGTATGAAAAAACTAGCAAAGAAGAGTCACCTTCCCAATTAAAGTGTTGTGCATTTCTTTAATTCTCAGCATTTACAGAGAAATGGACTTTCCATTTCAACACCTTCCAACATTTGGAAAGGCATTTGTATTCATGAAGTGGATGTGACATTCAAAAAGCACTTCAGAGGTTAAAATTAAAAAATGACACGTTTGTTTTATGGTATGGCATTCAAACCTACTCTGCAAAAACAACAAAAAAATCTCCATATTGAGATATTGGCATAGGTGGGAAAACAGGCAAAAGGTGACACGCATAAGAAATCAAGTGTGTGTTTTATGTGTGTGTTTTCTGGAAATATGCCACTCCAAACTTAACTTTACAGCTTGTTTTTTTTTTTTTTCAGCTTTGCTTCGCTCTCACTCGGAGCTTCGACTTGTCTTCTTGTTGTGAGAACTTTTCCTTCACAAAGACGGGGTGCGCAGCGTACATTCGCATAAACACAAAGGGGAAGGTGAGACTTTGTAGGGTTGTTGGCGTGAACACGACAACAGACAGAACTTATCAAGAGGTTGTCTCTCGCAGGCCAGTGAGATTATTCAAATGTGGCAGCAGGTAAAATTTGCATTTTCACAAGAAGTCTGTTTCCTCTTTAAGTGAGAGTCCACAGATGTTATGGCTTCACAAGCATCTCGTTCCGTTTGTCCCGGCTCGGAATGTGGACCCCGTCCTCTGTTTGTGCGTTTGCTCCAGTTGCATTATTCAACACACAACACTGATTCATTTCTTCTTTCCCTGCCTGAATAACCAAACTTGCGCTTGGTTTTTCCATCTATATTTCTCATCTACATTTTTATTTTTCCTTCACTCCCCCCACTAACTAAGCCATCATCCACTCCTTCTTTTTCAGTATCATATCCCCTTTAGGTATAAATGGAATAACAGAGGAAGAAATCAAGCCTTTGATTCTCTCTCCTACTGTGCTCTTCTCTCTAAATTTAACTTTTGTTTATTTCTGTCCCCTCTCTGATGGCTCTCACTGAATTTTGCACCTCTGTCAATACTTCAAAGACAATGACGGAAGTTTCAATAGGATAAAACTAATCCTCACAAAGCCAAGGCTTCCTTTGCCACGAAGGTAAATATTTACTTTGCCTAAAGTGACTTGGCTGTTCATGAAATAAATTTGTTTTAACACAAAAGCAGTATTACTTAAATTTTTGAGTTAGTAATTAAGCACAATTAAGACAAAGAAGAAAGGTCTTTGTTAAACCAAGGCAGTACAACACTGACTGGGTATTAAAAATATGAAAATAGACTGATATAATTGACAGAACATTTTTCTTGTTGAGCACCTATGCCCCAAAATGCCTGTGCATGCCACTGTTGATTTAGTTGGGTATTAACTCTGATGAACTGGAATCTCTTTAGATATGGTCCGACAAAGACAAAAGTCTTTACTGTCAGTAGATAATTTTGAAACTAGAGGAATAATTAGGTTTTTTTTTTAAATCATCTCAAGTAGAATAACTGTCAGAAAGCTGAACGACCACACATGTTGGTTTGAACCACTCAAAACTCATACTGATCTAAAGTTAGTCTCACCACAGTCACCTTTAAAGAGTTGTTTGCTAAGCCTCACTGCACTCAATTCCTTAATTGCTCTTTTGACAATTAATGTCTATGATATAAAAAAGTAATATTTCAAATAGTAAAATCAAATTAAGGACTTTATTTCTTTCATTGAGAGACAGGCTCCAAACCAGTAGATAGAAACATGTCTAACTCGCATTTTCTTTTTTGAGAAATTTTAAAAGCTTGCTCAAAATTGGCATAATAACTGAAAAGAAATAGCAAGTAATGGACAAACACAGGATATGCTGAAAAATTGCAGTGTAGAAGATAACCAACAGCTCCAAAAGAAGGCTGTACTTCTGCTGTTGCAACAGGAAGTACGGTCTCTACTGGACCTTCATGCTAACAGAATCTGTAGGTGAGGACAACCTCAGGTCTGGAAATAGGGATTGTCCTAGGACCTGGAAATGATCCACAGTACACAGTGTTGTTGAGGATGGAGAGGGGAAGGAATGTGTGGGGTGTTTCCCAGAAGTCCACAATCATTTCCAGTCTTTTCCAGCAGTTTAAGCTCCGGGTGGTTCTGAGCATACCAGTGGACTATCCGATCAACCTCCTGTTGGTCCTGGATCAGACTGCATTTGCAAATATGTACAAAGCTTTGTCAATATTCTTCTAATGTTGAAAAATAACACAATTCCCATTAAATAAGAAATGCAATTAAAATCACTCATGACCAAGTCTGTTCATGCAATAAGTCGCTAAAAAACATTCTGCACCATGATCCTTTGAAATGTCAAATTGCACAATTATATGGTCAATGGAATCACACTTGTTCAGGACTTTCAAAGATGGAATGACTGAGGTGTTGTCACTTCTGTACCGATTGAACAGGAATGGGAAGATGACAAGGTGTAGATAAGGTCAGTAAGGTCACTCAGTAAGATCATGCTTGGTGCCCTTACTGAGTGTGATTGGTTAGCCTCACACTCAGACCATATTGGGATGATGTTGCTCCTGAAAGCAGTATTTTTCTTCTCTCTTAGGCAGTTTTCTCAGGAGGGAGGGAGGGAGAGAGAGAGAGATTTTTAAAACCTAATTTATTCACTCAGTTGTGATCCATAGGAACAATGAACAACTTCAAATTAACACATTCATAAATGAAAGTTCAGAATTATTCAAAGTAAATAAAACTCTTGCTCTAACCATACTCTTAGACCTTTACACAATCAGTATTCTGTTCATTATTAATTTTAAGTTTTCTACTCAAATAAATTGCAAGCTTTGCCTGACCAAGAAAAAAATTTAACAACCATCCAATTTTCTTCTTTCCTTTGCCATATAAAAAAACAAAAATAAAAGACTTCTGTGAAACTTTCTCCAAATGATTTCCAAATATCTCTTAGTAATGTAAATAAATCCATTATTCTGAAACACTGTACAAAACAAAGATAGTTTCTCTTAATAAACATAAAGGACATTTACCTGAAACACCAGGGTTAATAATAGAAACAAAAGCATTAACTGCAATAATACCATGCAAAATTCTCCACTATAAATCACCAGCATTTTCAGTCAGTGGTGGCTTATAAAGTAACCCGCATACAGGTTTCACCTCAAAACCAACTTTAAAAAAATCTCTCCAAGGAGTTTCATTTTTATCTTTTAATTTTACTTTGTTCAAAGCCTTACCACATTTCATATTATCTTTCCATTTGCAGAATCCAACTGTGTCCATTCATTTTTCTCCTTCTCTAAAAAAAAGTCTAGGACATTCAAAGTCTTTCAATTGTGGCTTAGAACACATATTAAAGAATGAATCTGCTTTATCAGCTGCTAAAAGTCCATCAAACCATACCTTTTTGAGTATTTTTTCATCTTCTGATAACATTTACTTAAACTTTGCCAGCATCATTCCTACAGTTTGAAAAGAGTGAATCTCCAATCTTCGGACCAAGGAAACGACATCATCCATTTCAGTTCCAACAAGTTCGAGCAGATGTTTCAGCGTAACCACGCCTCTTTTCATCAGCAGTTCAGAAGTCATCGCCATGTTGTCCCAAGCTGAACCCTAACGAGATCCCTTGAGGACAGGTTCCAATAATACCCAGTTTAAAGATGTGGATGTTCCAACTCTCTTCGTTTCCATGAGGTTCCAATATTTTAACATACTAACATAAAAAGATGACAAACACTTTACACTATATTTTGAAAGGTCAACAATAAA
>NW_006802644.1:0-4066 GCF_000485575.1 Poecilia formosa
ATAAAAATGTCTGCTTAAGTACTGTTGTTGGGCTGTCTTAATTTGCAAATGAAAAAAAAAAAATTTATAGAGTAGATGTATTGAAAATTGAAAGTTGTGATTTGATTCTGGCTTCCTTTACCACGTGACGATGTCACCTAAATTGCCTACCGATCTGAGACTGGCAAAATAGCAGTTTGAATGTTCTGTCCATTTAACATTTCAGGCTGGGCTCACCTGGAATATATATCTTTTTTTATTATTTCATATAAAATGACAAAGCTTTATCTTATCTAACCAAAGAACACATTCAGTAATAATTTCTGGACAAGAAAATATCCTACTTATTTCATTAAGGAAATCATACCTAAATTTAAAAAAAAAATTAGCTGGAAGAATAATCAAAATCTCAACTATCTCCACAGTAAATGATTGCTTGCACAAACAAGAAGATCTGAAAATAACACTATTTTAGCAGGTGTGGTATGTAAATAGAGCCTAATTAGGGCAAGACACTGGAAGATTGATGCAAAGACTGCAGCGAGAGATTCAGCCACCTGCTTGTTTCCTCGCCAATTTCCATCTGCAGCCCTTCACGGAATCCCCACAGCTCCAATCACAGGCAAGGTTAACATATTCATTTCTAATGAAAAATTAGAAAGCCAACATCACTTCAAAATATGTTTTAAACTGCTGTGTCATTTAAATTGGGTTAAAAATCAACTGTTTGACCTCTCTGGGCCTTCTGGAGCAGAGCAACTGAATTGAATAATAAAATGAGAAATTTCACCAAAGGATAATATGCACACACACATATAGAAAGGAAAAAACAAAATCCTGATTGTTGGTAATTGCAACATAGTGTTGCTGCAAGTGATGACAGCAGAAATTGCAGGCCTTAAATATCCTGAGCTTTAGAAAAAATGACTGAATCAATAAACAAGTAAGTTGAAAATAAAAATCTCTAGCACAACCCTGGTGTCACAGTTATGACATACCGTCATAAATGAATCTGTTACTAGCATGAGCGTCCTCACAGGTGATGGCACCCAGGCTATCATTTCAGGGTATAGAGAGCCTGTGATACATATGGTGAAAATTAAACTGCCACTCACTTAATGTCGAGCAATTCATAGTCCCATATTTTATGAATAACAACAACTGACTGTTGCAGGAGCATTTAAAGTGATTTGGTGGCTCTTGAGTAATGAAAGAGGTTTTTAAATGATGTGGTGTTATAAATTTGAAGTATTGGAAAGTTCTTAACGTGATGCTAGAAAAATTCAGAACAAATTAATGTAAGTAAAAAAAAAAAAGTGCAATTGAATTGTGACATTATATCACCCTTTAAAAGTTGATAAAATTGAGAGATGACGTTTCCATTTTGTGTTGCCAAATGTGTTGAGGTCATGTCAGAAATAAACTGTTTTGAGTCTACACTTAAATCCTCAAGACAGTAACAGTAAATTTAACCACAAGGACAAGGACATTAAAACGTATTGTTAAAAAAAACAAAACAAAAAAAAAACACTTAATTCTCAACGATAGCTTTTGACATTTAACAATAGCTTATGCATTAATGTGTTAAGTGGTCATTAATGTATGAATAAATCAAACCCAGCACTTTCTTTAATATTTTATTCACAAAATTTATTTATTTTTTTATTTTTCTTTTCACACCTAAGAATTGAGCAACTAACCAAACAGTCATCTTTTTGGACTGTGCCAGGAAGCCAAAGCACCCACAGAGAACCTGCAAACAGGAAATTAACTTTTGATATATTAATTTTTTATGTATTGTTGAGAAACAAGACATTTTCTACCTAATGCTTGTCGTTACCCCTCAAGGTCTGTTAATGTGCAAAAGTGAAACCACTAAGACAAGAGTCACTGTTCAACTTCACAATCAACCAGAATTATCAACCAGAATTTATTCAATCAAATGCATAAAATCACACCATCAGCTCAACATGGTCATCAGATACCAAAGCCAAAAAGGAAACATTAATTACCTTAGAAAAAAAGGCAAAATATGAAGACGTGCCTTCAGAGACCACTGTGTGTGCCAGTTAAGACAGTTCCACCCAGGGATCTGACTAGCTGTTTTAGCTCAATTACTTTTATATCAAGGTGGGTTCACTGTTTAGCGGTAGTCTCCTGCGTACAAATAGCACCACGTCATTACGTGTTGCCTGTATGTCACAGACTAACGAAAAATAATATTAGCAAACATTTATCCCATAAACTTTCTTCTTCTTTTTCACAGTGAAAGTTTACATCATTTGACACGTCAGGACAATTATTTGCTGTACTATTCACGTTGATTTCTCCAGCCTCAAAATTGGTGCTTATTTTGTTTTCTGTGACATTCTCATAATCTTTTAATGATTTTGGCTTCTCTCCAAAACCACCTTGGTCATATTTGACAGGAGGTTTGTGAAGAACCATCATATTTGCTGTGCTTTCAGAGTTGCCATTTGTATACTTCTCGAAATTGATTCAAGTTATTGAACAGTACAGTATTCTGAATTATTCAATGTAATCTAAACAGTTTCTAAGGAAACCCAGCAGATTGGATTGAGTCGATGACATTCCAGATTCACGTTCAGCATTCACCCCGTCCTGGTCATTTTTTCTTTGGGAACAGTGGAAAAAATGTTCCCCAGACAACACAAGAAATAAACAAACACACAGGAAACCCAAATTCTCACACAGCTTTGACCAAATTCTTTTCAGTAAAGTAGGTGTCAAAGATTTTTCTCCTTCCTGTTGTTGTCCAATATCCCAGACCAAAATGGAAAAAGAAAAAACCAAAAAAAAAAAAAACCCACAGTGGCTAGATATTAATCTTTGCAAAAATCATCGTGAGATACGATATTTAGTTCTGTATAACAGTTTTGGTCTTAACTGATGTTTTGAGATACAAGGATTTATTTTTTTTAAGGTTTTGTTGGTGATACAAGGATTTATAATATCGCAGTGCTTCTTGCATAGTGATTTATGAGGTACATGAGCTCGCTGGGGTTCTGAGGCAAGATCTTGCTATGGAACGATCTGAATATATATTTCTTTGAATTACATTAAAATCACTGTTTGATTATGTCCATGATTTCTTTTTCCGTTCACTTTTATATCTGCCACGATTCCCTTCTCGAGCTCAGCATCCATCGGCTTCCAAACAAAAGCAGAAATGAAACAAGTTTCTTCATTATCTAGCAGAATTTCTTTCCTCTGAATCATCTGTGTCCATGACGTCGATGATCACTGCTGTTGATTTTTGCTCCTTTTTACCCTGTTAATACAATACAAACTCATACTTATAATCAGGTTTGAGTTTACATGTTGTCATCTAAAAACTAGAACAAAAAAAGAAAAACAAAATCAACACGAAATATAAAATAAAAATAGCAACATGCTTTACTACTTACTCTTCTTCAACTTCATACATCAAGAAGGGATAATTTTCCACACAACACATCAACTGATATGTCAACGTCAACATCGGTTGATGTGTATATTTGCCATGTGCAAGGATATACATGGCAGTGTAAATACACAGGAGGGTCTCGGTATTAATGTCAATCATTGGTGTACATGCTGCTCACATCCGGCCAACGCTGTGCAAGGAAGGAAGCCTGTGCAAGCGTGTACACAATGAAGATCAACAGTGCAGATGGCACTAGGAACTTAATTTTCTTTTCCTGCAGATTATCTGTTTTTATAAAAATTGACAACTGCAGCTTTGACCAAATATACATAAAACAAATCATCATACTTGTTTCAGCTGCATGTTACATATTGGCACATCTGTCTTTCCCGACCGCACCATCCTAACAGCAACAAACTGAAAAGTACAAAGAAATGTACTTTTAGAGTTCACATATTGTTCAGTAATGGGGCCTTTTGCTATCCTGTAGTTAGTTTAGCTCTACAGTTATAGCAACTTAAGTCCTCTTGGGAAAATTATAAGAAAAAATAAAAATTCTTACCTCAACAATCTCTCCTTCCACATTTAGGAGCCCCTTTGCAAGTGCAATCAATTCTGGAGGGTTTAGTGGGGCCTCTGCTTTGTGTAGGATGTTGCCTG
>NW_006802645.1:0-4046 GCF_000485575.1 Poecilia formosa
TAAAAACAATTAACAGTTAAACGAGAAAGTGATTTGCTGGGATCAGGTTATGGTCCTCTTCAGGACATTAAACTTTCCCAGTCATAATAAATGTTGTACTCTAGGAGAGTGCACCAGGTATTTGGAGTATTTGAGCATAGCATAGTGTTTTGAGTTTTTTGCTTTATGAACTTGGGAGAGAAGGAATGGGCTGAAAACATAGCCGATAAGATGCATTTTGAGTGCAAGCTCGAATTCCACCCAGATTAAAACTGAAGAGCAAACAAACAAACTTCTCACAGAAAGTCCTCTCTTACCTTTACAGTAAGGATGTCCAAATGTTTTGCCATAGGAGCCCAAAATGTCTAGTTGAAACTACTTAGGGATTCACAACATTTTGTATTCTTATTCTTTTTTTTAGCATTATTGCAAAGACTTACTGTTTTCATTTCTACCTCCTCAACAATAAACATACAATGTTACACTGAAACAATCAAAGTAGTTAGATTTCTGTAGAAAAGGCATCTGTAAATCATTGTAGATTTGAAACTGAAAAAGGGTGTTGGAGGTTTGTTCAGTTTAAAAGAAAAAGGCATAAAATATCCAAAATTTTTTGAGTTAGATGCATCCATTTATTAGTCTTGGAAAAAT
Organism: Poecilia formosa; assembly: GCF_000485575.1. NCBI lineage: Eukaryota > Metazoa > Chordata > Actinopteri > Cyprinodontiformes > Poeciliidae > Poecilia > Poecilia formosa. Next base: position 631 of record NW_006802645.1, read on the forward strand.
GAAGCAAGAGTAAGCCAGAGTATTGTTTCTTATTGCGGAAAAGACATACCAAAAAAAATCCACAAAAAAATGAATAAGTATGAATGTTTGTGGTCCTATTTAATATTGAGTTTAAAGTAAAAACATGGCTGATAAAAGATAAACAATTTGCTTTGCGCTGTATATTTTCCATTTTCAGGAGATTTTAATTTGTCTGTTTCTACTTTAAAGGGCCTTGCATCAGTGAACACTGCACCCTAGCATTTTTGGACGCTGCTGCTTTAGTGATTTTGATACTAACTTATACACTTTTGAAAATTTTAATATGAAAATAAAATCATCCCACTTTTACAACCTGTCACCAATTGTGCCTCAGATGCACTGAAATAAAAGATAAAAAATTGGCATGACTTCCTTAGGTCATCCTTGTGAAATATTTTTGGTACAATTTGGTCAAACATATCAAGCCCTTGACCCAGAAGTCATTAAACTTTCTTCTGCTGTGGAGCATGTTTTTGCAAATGGTTAAAAATACAATCAAGTTATAGAAACAGGAAGCATGGTAACACTTTATTTGACAGGGTCAAATAAAGTGTCATGACAGTCTAGTGTCATGACAATAAGACTGTCATGACACTGTCATAAACATGACATAACGCCTGTCATAAACATCAGTACGTCTTCATGAATATTTATGACTGTTGTCATAAAGTGTCATTCGGTAAATCATGACATTATTCAAAATGTCTGATATGACAACTTGTCATGAACCTAGACAAAAATGTCCTTAAGTGTTATTACACTGTTAAAATCTTTAACAAAACATTAATTAATATTTACCCTACCTGAAATTAAGCAAAACAAGTAGGACCAACAATAAAGATGCATTAAGCTTTACTACACTGTCAAATGATTTAATAAGAGTCATTAATAATTCCTTTTACATGAAGTGGAACAAGTAACACCAGTTATGAAGATGTCATTAAGTGTTATTAAAGTGTCATTAAGTAAATTGAAAAATGTAGCAACAGTTATGAAGATGTCATTCAGTGTTATTACAGTGTCACATGTTATGCTAACAGAATCATTAATATTAAGTCTTACCTCAAGTGAAGAGGAACACACTGAACTACTTACAACTACCATCATAGCTGAAGAACAAACCCTTTGTACATTGGAATAAAAGAAAAGATTAATTATTCTTCAAACAGAAGGTATAACATCTGGTCAGTATATTGTAACTCTGAAATACTGATTGAAAAATTAAACAGAATTACTTATTCTTTAACTTAAGAAAATGGGTTCTTTCAACAGTCCTAACATTTTTTTTTTTTTTTGCTTTGATTGTGTCATCCATCTCCTTTGTTATAGCTTTCCTGTAACACTCTGAAAACAGGGAGATCTTCTTGTCTTCATTTCCTGGAAGCAGCTCTGGACACCATTAAGGTGTCCAGAAATGCTCAAAAATTGTAGCTGTTCTTGCAATAGTTGTGGTCAGTGTTAATCATGGTGAAAGCCTTTTCATGAATTCTAAATTGGTGAATCTCTTCTGGACATTCTCTTAGTGGGTGATGACTCAATTCATTGTGGTCACCTAAAAATTGAATAAAAACAAATAAACAAAAAACAACGTGATCTTAATTCAGCATTTATTTAAGTACCATTCCAAAAATGTCCCTTCCTGCACACTGTCAGAATGGTAGACTGGCAGACAAGTTAACATGACTGGTTGTTATAAAGTGCAATACAATTATTTCCTAACACAAGTAGCATAATGACTATAGCTGAACAAAATTATTCTGATCAAATATTTGTTTGGCAGAAGTTCATACAGACTACCACTGTTATTATTCAGATTGCATCATTTAATGCATAGTTTTAGGCACATGAGTATCTATTCACTTAATGAACATTTGAAAGCATTTCCAATCAGATACTCTGGTATGTTTGCAAGAAGTTTATGAATAAATAAATAGATTAATCACCAGTTTTACATTTGACAAAAATTTGTTGTCTAAAACATAACTTATTAACTCTGGTGGATATTGATTCCTGCTTTCCCTACCCTAATTACCTGTCCCCGCCCACCCCCCTTTCATCTGGAGAAAATAGTAACACAAAAATGACTTACCTAAATTTCTTGGGGAATATTACATCTGCTTCTTTCTCTTTGGTCAAACAGGGACTTTTTTCTCTGGTGCCTGGTCCTTATCATCATCCTCCACAACGTAGCATGTCTTCATTAGCCACATTTGTTCCCCCACCCCCCGCCATGTGTCCTTAGGATAAAATTGTTCTTCATGTGGCTAAGGTCGGCAAAACAAAGAACACAAGAATCATGTCACATCAGCCAAGTTGCTAAATAATGCGCATAAATAATGCCCATAAATAACTTTGACTAACATATTAGCTTTAAATTTGCTAGATTAAAATTGGAGGGAAAAACCTTAAACTACAAAAATGGATAGATTAATTGTAATCACTTATAATATAAATGGAGTAAATAATGCCATAAAGAGAAATAAAATTCTGACCCAGCTGAAAAGACTGAACTGCTCAGTTGCAATGCTTCAGGAGACCCACCTTAGTGAGACAGAACATACAAATCTCAGAAAGGCGTGGGTGGGGCAGGTTTACAGTGCTTCATGTGAGAGGAGCAGGCAGAGAGGAGTTGCCATCTTATGTCATAGATCACTAGGCTTTGTGTTAGGGAACACTTATGTAGACAAAAAGGGACGCTACATTTTGGCTGTAGGTACAATTAGAGGGGTGAGAATATCCTTCTTAAACATTTATAGACCTAATAAAGATGATCCTAGCTTCTTCAAGGACATTTCAGCTCTTCTGACAACAAAAGCTGACGGATTTATAATAGCTGGAGGGGATTTCAAATGTGTGATGATCCACAAAATCGATAAACACCCATATGAACAGAGACCAGTGCCCCAGAAGGCTAAATCCTGCCCAGTTTGATTGAATTAATTGCTCGTCCTACAGACCAATATGTGATTTGAAACTTTTAACTATAATACTGGCAAGTCAAATTCAAAAATGTATCCACACAATAATTAAATCAGACCAAACAGGGTTTATAACAGGTCATTAACCTTAACGAATAAATAATATCAGGAGAACCTGAAATGCGATCTCGATGGCGAGACAAAAACAGGATCCTTCAATGCTTCTAACTTTGATGCTGAGAAGGCATTTGATAGGGTGGACCGGCAGTATCTGAAGCACACACTGGAAAAAATGGGATTTCATAGAGATTTTATCAAGTGGATTAGTGTGCTATATTCTGGACCCACATCCAAAGTACAGGTGAATGGATACTCCTCAAAGAAATTTGGTTTAAAAAGAGGAACTAGGCAGGGATGTCCTCTTTCACCTCTACTATTTGCTATCAGTATCGAGCCCCTAGTAGAAAGAATACGGTC
>NW_006802646.1:0-4045 GCF_000485575.1 Poecilia formosa
ATCTTCCTTTAATAATATCAAATATCAAATTTTTACTTTAAATGTGATTAATTTCTTCACCTGTTTACATGCAACTTGAAGTGCTTGAATCAAATGTTTCATGAATGTTTACCACATGAAATTATTGAATGAGAGAAAACAGCCACTTCCAACTGTACACATATTTCTGCAGCCTTGCTGAGCTCCTCTCCTTGCGTTTCTTCCTCAGCCTCTCCAACTTGCTCCTCATCTGCAGCCTCTGGAACTGTGTTTTCATTATTTACCTCTTCTGGGGTAAATAATAAAAACAGTCTCTGTAACTTGCTCCCCCACTTGTTGATAGTTTTGCTGTATCACCTCTTTAATTGACGCCCATGTCGGTCCGATGTTGTGGCATTTACCTCGCAGTGACCCACATTCAGCGCTGGACCCCAGTCAGGATTGAGCTAATCCATTTCATACGTCGGTTTGCCTTCAAGAGGACATATCAGATCACACATCAGTATTAATACTGTAAATTTGATAACACTAGTAAAATAGTTTACTTCACAACAATGTAATAACCTCGATGTCCACTGACAAAACTCAGACTATGCTACATAAACAATATTAGCCCGACCTAAACAAGGTTGACCCACTTAAATGAACTCAACAGAAACTGATCATGAGTACACCCGGACAAAATCATAGCAAAATAAATTATGACACAACACTAACAAAGCGAATTTAGACACTCACCAGAATGGAAATGTTTGGAGCAAACTTGTAGGTATCTGGGGATTTTGGAGAAGGTAATATCAGGACGTCTCAACCGCTGACACCTGGACATTCGTCTTCTTTTAGTTAGCTCCGATAACTTAGCCTACTCCAAGCAGGAAAATAGTGAAACGAAAGTCCGTTTTACATCTTTTTACCTTTTCGGTCGTGTGATCAGACATTACACCGAATAACGCAGCAAGTTCGTGCCATAGCTAAAATATCTGTGAGACAGTCGTTTTTGTCGGTGGCAACAAAGATGGCGCTGATACCCATCTGACTAGAGCAGTGACGTCATGCTCCGAAGCTCTATTGTCGTTGATGAGATTTAGGGCAGCCATCTTGGAGCGGTCCACCACTCCACTCAGCGTTATGTGTTTAGCAGGCACAATGACGTATCAGCACATTTAATCCATCATGACACGCTTTTTTGTTACTGGAAACCATATTCAAACATCTATCAAAGCTACATTTATAAACAATTATATTTTTTATGTATTTTTAATACATAGTTCAGCATATTTAAATATGCTTAGTGGCTTTAACAATAGAATAGGAATGGAATATTCTGATATTGATGTATGATGAGCATATTACAAAACACACAGCCATTCATAATTTATTTAATAAAGTATTTAGCAATATCAATACATATTTATATAACTATACACACAAATAAATAATGATTAATAATGACAAATAAATAATTATTAATATTGAATAATATATATTGGATACATGTTTATATGTATGTATGAATAAAGATACATATATATATGTATCTTTATTCATATGTTTATACATACATATATCTATAGATATATGTATATGTTTTTCAGCCAACGAGTTCTAGCTTCAGAGAGATTCAGCAGCTGAGACTGAGTCCAAAATCCGATGCGAGATTCATCCGTGCTGCAGTGAATCCATCTCTCTAAAGATATTTCCCTCTTCTTCCTCACATTGTGTCTTTAGGAAACCTTCAAAACAAAAAAGGAAGATTTGGGATATATCTTACTTTTGACAGAGTGAAAGAATTACTTATAAATAATAGTCTTTATCACCTGTGTAAACTTTGCTGGTGAATGTTATAACGCATAATATAAGTTTTATAATATATGTTACATTGTTTCATTTCTAATCTAGGCTCTTGTGTCAGATAATCTAAGTCAATGTTAGAGAATAATTATTTTTTTGATTTACAGAATCTCAGTTAGCCTTCATAGTATTAGAAATTTGAAGGGCGGCTAAACTCTTAAATATATAAGTGAAAGAAATAATGCACAAAGACATAGTTCTTGCTGCTAGGCCATAGACGAGCCAGAGATTTATTACATTACCACGGATTCCTCATTACAGTTTCATCAGTTCAATACTCAAAAATCTTCCAAAGTCTCAATAAAAAAATCTCCCCGTATTCTAAACATCATCCTTTTTTATACATTCTCATCCTCACTGATGTGAGTTGGAAAGTTTCAACCAATGACGTTGCTACCCTTGATTTGTGTAAAGATTCTGGCGTGGCTTATTAGTATAACTTAGTAGTGTGTATTGGACGACCTTTAAAATATTTGAGACCTCATGAACTCAACATCTGCTCCATTTCATCTCAAATTGTTGTTCTTATCTTGTCCAAACAGACATCCTTTCCAAGTCATTTTTTGGTTCCATTTGCGCTTTGCACGCAAATGGAAGGAAAGGAGTCGGTCAGGTTGACCTAGCGCTGAGCCAAAATCCTTTCACAAAAACAACTCCTTAAATAGTATTTCCGCTCTTACATAATCACCCCTATTCCGCTTTCAAGTGGAATCCTAATTAACCTTAGCAGTTGTTTTTGTTAACATCTATACTAAGTTTACATAGCTTCCCGTGAGTACAACTCTGTATATAAACTTAGAAATATATATAAAAGTCACTTAAAAGTGAAATAAAATGGATAGTGGGGGTAAACTTTGTTTTCAACTGTAACTAATACAACAATTCCAATACATTGATTAAACACACTTGGTCATTGCTTCTATGATTGTTCTTCCATTTGTATAAGATCGAAAAACCCTGTTGGCCTTTTATTGCTTTATGTTATTTCCAGGGAAACAACTACCTTATGGTCCCCTCTCGCCATGGGCGACCGCTAGTATCCCATAATCTGGCACAAATGTAATACAATCATGGATCCACAGTGACCCAAATCATAGATATTCATGATAATAGTTTAAACTTCAACATTGATACATAATCTTGATGACAATTTATGAAGAAATGTCCATAACTCACATATATCAGAGTGATTGTGTGATTGAAATGCTAATCATAATAATCAAAGTATTGGTCGCTTAATGCTTGTGCTCATCCAGGCACTCTTACGCTCACATTGTCATTCATACTCACATTCTCATTCATACTGTCTCACACATTCATGCTCACTCACACTCACTCGTGTTCCTAGTGTGTTAACTATGTGTGGGCCACCAGTGTTGTATTGTATATAAATTGTGTAATAAGTATGTTGTAATGGTGTATGCAAACTGTCTTTCCCATGAGTTCATTTTTCCAACCCAAGTTCGACTTCATTTCCCTTGAACCTTTTAGATCTTTCAACATCCCATAAGCGATTTTAATTCAGGCAACACTTGTCCTTGAGTTCAGCAGTCCTTTGAATTGGTCATGGTTCACTGGTCCGGGCGGCCTTGTGCTTAGTCCGTCTGATGTTCACTGTCCTTGGTCATCCATCTGTATACAGTCCCCAAGATCCATTTCCTCATGATAGGGATCACACAACACACAAGCAGAAAAATAACAATTAGTATTATTATCAGAGTTATTCCTATTTTGGCTGCTAAGGCTCCCCATTCACCTAAAATTTCCTCCAGACTTTTCCATGACCAAGTGTTCTTCCCTGCATTTTCTTTGAATTCCGATTTCAGTTTCCTCAACTTAGTCATTACTGCTCTAAATGTACCTTTTGGTGATGTATTCATAGGGATATAAGTGCAGCATTCATTAGCAAACATATGGCAAACTCCTCCCATATTGGCCAAGATCCAATCTAATGCTTGTCTGTTTTATTTTGCCATTCTTGTTTCAGACAAGCTTTTTGCTCTCTATCATGGATGCCTTGGTCACTCCACGGAGAAAAACACGTTCCTCCCGCTAAGGAAACCTCGCTGTCTCTCTCACGGAGAACTCGGTGGTCTCACAGAGAAGGAGAACTGTCTTCTCCTGGCCTCTTTTATTCTTATTCTTCATTCTTAGCGCTTTTCATAGAGATCCCAATCTCTCTTCGTGGTTCAGCTGGTTTAATGTTAAAGTTAAG
>NW_006802647.1:0-4033 GCF_000485575.1 Poecilia formosa
ACCCACTGGATCCCTCCTGAACCCCCTGGATCTCCTCCTGAACCCACTGGATCCCTCCTGAACCCCCTGGATCTCCTCCTGAACCCACTGGATCCCTCCTGAACCCACTGGATCTTCTCCTCGGACGGGTTTGTCCTCCAGACTGGCCTTCTGCTGGATCTTCTCATTAACTGAATGTTTTCTCTGGGAATCAGGAGATCTGTTGGAGATCTGCTTACAAGGTCAGAACCTGTTCTGGACTGGCTCAGAGCATCAGGAGCTCTCAGGATTTCTTTACAGGTCAAAGTTCATCTCAAAGCACTGGATCGGCTCGCCTGTAGTACCGCAACTTCGTCACGCGGTGGCAACAGTGAGGCTATCAGGAAGCGAGATACCCCGCAGAAACAAAGAAGAAGGGTTCAGTGTGTATGATCAGGAGCCGAACTCGGAACCACAGCTTTGATAAAATAATAATTAGTGTTTTGTTGTGGACCGGAACCAGTTGTGGCTTCCTGCTACTTGTGAAGCGCCGCACCGACCCGCAGCTCCCCGCGCGGCCTCAGTGCATCTCTGCGGGAGAAGATGTTCCGCGGCCGGCCTCCGTTTAGAGGCTACCCGCCTCCTGTGAGGCCTTATCCGTCACAGGGATATCGGGATGACAGGGCCCGACCGAGACCTCCGTACCACCAGGACTATCCGGAGTACCGGGACCACGGAGCTTCGGAAGCCTACCACAGGAGGCACCCGTCCCCCGGCCCCGGAGGCCACCGCGGCGGGGACTTTTGGACCGGAGGTGCGCCTCCGGAGGTGAGTGAAACTGGACTCAGACCGCAGCGAATGATGTGAAAACCTGTCAATTACTCCTCTCAGAATCGGGTCTTTTATTGGTCCAGAACCAGAACTGCAGGACAGTCTTTGGGTTCTGATAGGTTCCTGGTCTGGTCTACAACTCGCAGGCGCAGCTGCAAGCCAGACTTCATTCAAAAACGGGTTGATTTAAACCGGAGACTTCTGAGCGGCGGAACCGGGAGATTCCAAGCTGCAGTCAGCTTGAAGGAAAACAAGCTATTGATCGGCTCTGATCAGATCAATAAGTTTGATCTGATCAAACTGTTATTGCTCACAGAAAAAAACACATATGGTGCGTTCGAGGGTTTGTTTTCAGTGTAGGACATTTAGAAAGTCTCTGAGTTAATCAGGAGATTATTATAATTACTATTGTTGTATTAAACCAATTATAGATCAGACAGTCCAAATGGACCCGGATATCCGGTTCTGTGGGTGATTAGTGATTACCTGTGTTGTCTCCTGCAGAGGTCTCCGTCTCACAGAGGACCAGCTCACCTGGACCACAACCTGGTTATCAGCGTGGGGAACGAGCTGACCGGCCCCCCGTCCCACCACGACAGGTAGCCAGAGGCAGGAGAACCTGGATTCTGGTCCATATGGAGGACCGGGGTTCTGATCCATCACTGATCTCTGGTTCTGTGATCCAACATGAGTTTAGTCCCTTCAACACGGTCAGACATTCACTCTGCACAGGTTTGGTTTGATCAAAAACAAAGACAGCATTAAACTAAACAGGAAAACCATAATCACGTAAAGATGTCCAGATATAAAAGTTAAAATCAGAAACATTCCTGCTGCAGATACATTTATATCACATAAATATGAATTAATATAGTGATTTAAAATGGTTGTGATGGAGGAGGACGCTGAGATCAGGTGATAACTGCAGACCTGGATATTTTTGTCATCATTAGGACTGTCATGTGTTCCCAGAGCCAAGCAGGTCAATATCCAGAATACAGTAAAATTATTATTGTTAATCTTTCGTCCCACAGCAGGATATCCAGGCGCTGCGCATGTAGGTTCACAGAAAGATTAAAGTATTAAAATATATATAAAACAACATTTGCAATAATATCCTGAACAAAAACCACAAAATAAAATAAAATCGTACATAACTATTTACGCTCTTCTTTCGTATGGTCTTCTTTGGTGGTCTGTTTTTTCAGGCAGTGAGCCGCTGGCTCCTCTCACCGACCGTAAACCTGCTGAGTCCATCGCTCTTCTGTCAAAACCACTACAGTTTCCCCAAAACGCAGATAAGTAGCCGCTCCCAAGGGGGCGGGGCTTGTTGCTCCAACAATCCGACATCTCCTCCTATTAGCTGATGGATTATGAATACATCTCATGTTTAATGACCTATGGTGAACAAGCTTATTCACCTGTGATTTTAATTCAATTTTTTGTAATGGAAACAACCCAATTGCAAAGTTGTTTTATTTTTACATTAGCAGAATATAGACAAAGATTTGCTCTCATTTGTAATGGAAACGCAGCAATGGAAACCTTTGTTAGGGGAACTGGCTTTCTGCCTTCTTTTGGGTTTGTTCTCTGTCTGAATGTTCAAACCTCTGATCGGCCGCCGAGCCCCGCTGCCTGGTTAGGGTAACCCACGTGTTTCCCATGCAAACTGAGTGGATCTGTGAACCTGTCATGCTAAGGCTCCTTGTCCCACAAGGCACACCGAACAGTTCCCTGGAGGTTAGGAAGGAATTAAGACTTTAAAAGGTGACCATTTTTGAGGTCTGAAAATAAGGTTTTCTCAACCTGAGGCGGTGCTCTCGGGGTGGTTCATGTTCTCCCTGCAGAACCCAAGAAGCATGAAAAGCAGCAGAATCCTGACCTCTGTGTACAGAATACTCCTCTCTTAAAGCCTGACAAAGACCTGAATAACTATCAACCCATCTCAGTGCGAAGAGTTTTTACAAAAACATGAACGGTCCTAGCTGTTGGTTTCCAAATGAGCTTCAGGAAGAGGGCAAGTCAAGCAGGCAGCATTGATCTCATGCATGTTTGACTCCTGATTACCGGGGTTGAAAACCTGCATGTCTCTAGCAAAGGGTAGGGTTAGGGTTAGGGTGAATATGAAGACGATGTTCCACTGGTGGGCCTGGTCCATGTGGCAGTCCACTCTGGTTATGTTCAATGAATGGTGGATACTTTTGAACTAACCTTTGAGGAAGAAAAGAAGATGGCTCATGGTGTAATTTACAGCTTCTCAATGCTTGGGCTTGTTCATCTCAGTCCTATAAGTAACTCTTCCTCCACTATCTGTGGAGGTAACAGGAAGCATTCAGGAGACTGCAATAACCTCTGGAAAAATGGACTCTGCTCTAGATTCAGCACTGCAAGTTGTACATCTGTCCTCTGAGTCTTTCTCCTGCTGTGTGTCAGGCTGTGGCACAGTGCTACCTGGTAGGTTAAGTCCCCCTTTTTGAGATGAGGGCTCTCTGACCTCACCAGCACTATTCATTGTAGGGATGGTGTGCTACTGACCTCAACTTGGAGTGAGGTCAGTAGCACACTGACCTCATTCCAAGGGGATGAGGTCAGTGTGAGCAGAATACTTCAAAAACCTCCTCAGTCCCAACAGCACATCATCCAGTGAGTAAACTGAGCCTGGGGACATTCGATCTGGCTCTCCAATCTCTGGTGGTCACTGAGGTGGTTAAAGATCTACTCGTTTAATATGACTCTTCAATATTGCGTAGACATTGGGGGCATCTGGGGATTGGTCAGACTGGGGGGGTTCCCTTGTTCAAAAAGGGGGTCCGCGCAGAGTGTGCTCCAATTACAGAGGGGCCACACTCTTAAGCTTCCCTGGTAAGGTCTATTCAGGGGTCCTGGAGAGGAGAGTTCATCAGATAGACGTACCTCAGATTCAGGAAGAGCAGTCTGGTTCTGGTTCTGGTTGTGGAACACTGGACCAACTCTACACATGTGTTTTGTGGACTTGGAGAAGGCGTTCGACCGTGTCCCCAGGGGGCCTTGTGAGGGGTTCTCTGGGAGAATGAGGTACCGGGCCCTTTGATACGGGCTGTCAGGTCCCTGTATGACCGGTATCAGAGTCTGGTCCGCATTGCCGGCAGTAAGTCGGGCTTGTTTCCAGTGAGAGTTGGACTCCGCCAAGGCTGCCCTTTGTCACCAATTCTGTTCATTACTTTCATGGACAGAATCTCTGACCAGCCGAGGTGTTGAGGGGATC
>NW_006802648.1:0-4030 GCF_000485575.1 Poecilia formosa
AAGTGATGTGAATTATAACACAGCTCATCATTAGTAGTTTTCCTGGAATTTTTCATCAACAGGAAGTCTGTAAGAACTTCAGAGTAATTCAAAATGTGTGGATTTCTTTTATGTTAAACCTTTTGGTGAGACACAACCAAAATGAAACAAATTTGTAAGGATGTGTTCTCATTATGTGAAAAAACACCTTACCTGTAAGCTGCATTGATCACTGTGTGTAATGGAGCCAACAGACAAAAGGGGACATAAAAATCTCTGAACATCTTTTGAAATGTAGACCTCACATACAATGCCAGTTCAGATTAGATTTAATGATGCACTCTTTAAAAATCTGACAACCTCTGTAATTTGAATTGGGCGGCTATGATTACACATGATTGAGCCTTTACTGGACTGCCACTAGTGCCACTTGTTTAAAGCTGAATATTCAAAATGCTCTTTTTCATCTATAGCTGAATCCCTTGGTTTTGCATATCTCTCTATATGTCCCACACACGTCTCATTTGAGCTACACTTCCTTTGATGAGATGAAAGATTATGTGGGTGGACACATGCAAAACTCAAGAAAGGGAGCAGAATGCACACTTAAAGCATGTTATCTTTGTTTTGAGTGACAGAACAGTGGAAGCAACAACAAAGACAAACCTTTCTCTACAGGTATAATGAAGACATCTCAGATGTGCTTGCATGACCTGCGTTCTGAGTTTCCTATAACTTTCTGCAACAGTCTCCAAACAGTTCCAAACTCCCCACAGACCTTTCAGTGGCATAAAGTCAACTCCCTTTCCTTCTGTCCTAGAAATGTGTGGATTTTTCTGAGTATAAAATGCTCAAGAGGCAGAAGAACTACCTTGTTCTGAGGTGAATCACAAAGAAAAAGATCCATTGTTGTGCCACTAAAACAGCACCGAATGAGTACCATGAGGAGCTAAAGCCCTTATTTCTCTACAAAAAAAAAAAAGTAATGGTATCCAAATGATTATTTTGCTGCTACATTGCACATAATCTCACAATCATAACTGCTAGAATGGTCTTTGTGAAATCATTCAAAACGCATTACAACAATAAGGACTGACAACGAGGCCAAAAGAAATCCTGTAAGAAAATGACTGCATGACAAGGCGGATGTCTGGAACAATGAACAGCGGCGAATCTGCCACTGGAGTTTTTACACCTGCTTAGCTAACAGATGGGCTTGCTCTCACCAATGACAAATATCTTTGAGGTCACTCATTTGTATTCCTTCTACTGCTCTGTGCCAAGTTATCACGGTCTATTATTTTTCCACAGGACCTTGAATCATCCGCTTTACCTTTCAAAATTTCAGCAGCAGTGTACATTCTTTTATTCAAGGTTCCTTTCTGCTGGGGAAAAAACATGTGTACCTTACATTCGGAAAAGAAGAGAAACATTTTGTTTCTAGTGTTTAGTTTTCACCTTAAGACTGCAACGTTTGTCTTCTGCTTGTTTAGGGTTTTATAATGTCTTATGCAGGACTTTTATTTACTCATACCTAACCTACCAGACCAATTTGTGACTTACATTTGTCATATTTCAACATTTGAGTGTTTGTGAAGTGGGCTGCGGGGGGAAACAAAGGTTGCATTCCAAATGGTGCACAAGTGATACTTGATTTTGCTTTCTCTGTCTAGAGTCGCCGTTTCCAGTTTCACTTAATTGGCTCCTTCACTCATCTCTCAAGCCATCTGTCTTCTTTATACAAAACAACTGAGTGCCATTACCAGGATCAACAGGATTCTTCACCAACATGCTCCTACACCAATCACACACTGCTTATGACTGCAGTGTGTGTACCTGGTTGACTTTGTGTGTTAAAATACGCTCTCTGGAGTCACTTCAGGCCAAATGATGACTAATTTCAGAGCAATTTCAGGGTAAGTTAGCTGGTGTTATCAAAGAGCACAGACCTGGTGGAGGTTTTTTTTTTCCCTGACCACTTGGGATGAGCAAATTTTACACTCGCTCCATATCAAATTACAACATATGTCAAACTTTAGCAATTGGATTTTAATCAGTCTCTCATGCTTTGTGATTCTATGTAAAGTAAAACAAATATCTATAGAAACCTGTAATTAAATTAATATTAAATTTCCTTGTTAATATTCATAAGATTACCAAATTGTGGAAAAAACAGTTTAAATCTGCAGCATGTAACTAAATATGAGCCTTTTTTGGTACTACAGTTTATGCTTCAGAAATACATACAATATCAATACAGAAAGAAAAAATATTTTCATAGTAAGAGTTGTGCATAGATTTGTTTATTCACCTGTGTCACCATTGCTTTTGGCCAAGGGCATTTTCCTGTCAGCTGTGAAATGGATTCATTTGTGCGATCCTTTTCAGAAAATTGCACTTTTCACATTTCCTTCTTTTAAGTTCGAAATGAAACTGACTTTTTGAACACATCAGCTTTGGACTGTAAAGTTACAATCATCCTCACACGCTGCCAATAAATATAGATGTTTTAGTTCCATCTTCTTTTCAGTTTAAAAGTAAAAATGTTTTCTTCTCTCTTAATGTTTGGTGAATTAAAGTTGTACACAGAAGATGGGACTTTTTGTGAGATTAGACAAGCTGAATAAAATGCAAAACATCACCACCTTGTTTATTTCGCTGACATAAAACCATTTACTGCAAAAACTGCAATGCATGTGAGATACAGGTATTAGGAATAATTGCTTTTCTGTTTAAAATAAACAATTAGATTATTCCAAAGGTTCCCTTTTGATATTTGAGTAAATGCCATACAGCCATGTTTTTTGTTCTTTTCACTCATTGTAAATTTAAACTGAATTTTTCTTAGCTCGACAAAATTCGAAGGAATGTTGTCAGATATGCATTTTCACACAACCTGGTCATGGACACTGTGAATTTGGGTTGTAGCTTTTGACAGCTCTATCCATTTTGGTACCTGAAATCTTGGATTGGTATTAGATAAAGTCTATAAAATCTTTTTCAGATTCTACACACATTTTACTCAACTTTCTACCTTCCAGGCTGAACCTGGAAATGAGAGAGAGGGACAGACACTGAAGTTCGTTTGGCGTCTGTGTATGCTAAATATCTTCAGGCTGGCTGGCAAATAAAACAAAATGTGGAATGGGAAAAGACAATCTGGCTGAACATCTATGGCTGAAGCAGAGGTGTTTACTGTGCAGGGAAGCACGCAAGCGTTTGCCTGCCAAACGGAATCAAAATACTCCGAACTGGAAAGTGGATTAATGGGGATGCCACCCATCCACATGGACAGAGGACAAAAAGACATTTTCTTTGAATAACAGTGCAACATATGCTCCAGCATTTTCTCAACTATATTTATGTGTGATTGGAGGACACCTGCAGGATGTGCAGTTTTCTTCATGTTTGCATTGATATAACTGATAGACATAGGTTTAAAATGAGTAAAATGTCTCCCAATGTCTTTCCCCTTCTTTAAAATCTTCCAAAACCTACACTTTGTCGTGTCCAAACTTCTGACATCTTTTTGAAAAAGAAAGAGTGGAAATGCATTTATACTTCATTGTTTAATTTGGGTTTATCTCGTTGCCATTGAACAGGTTTATAAACAATAGTTTAGAAAGATTAATCTGAACTTTCACTTCACACTGAGTGAAAGTTCAGAGTTTTCTCAGTCCTTTTTACTACTGCATAAAATTCTGTCTCGGCCCATTTGGAGGCCAGAGGCCAATCCAAGCCTCAGACCGTCTGAGGCTCTCTCTCTCTCTCTCTCTCTATAGTTAGAGTCATCCAACTATAGAGTTGGATGACTCTATAGCCAAGTGAGGCTATAGAGTCATCCAACCTTCACCCAAAACTGGAACACAGTTTCTGGGGTTGTTAATTGTCTAAAACCACATTTTCTACAACGTTCATCATCCTCTGGAAAAGTTGAAACTAAACTGGAGAGGTAGAGAAAAAAAACCTGCAGCAAGAGAGATTGATGAAAATCCTGAGATTTCTACCAAAAATACATCTAATGAGCTTCTGGCTGACCTGAAGCAGCAGA
>NW_006802649.1:0-4018 GCF_000485575.1 Poecilia formosa
GACTGAGCTCTGCAGCATTAAAACATGGATAGAACTGTAACTACATTAATCATAGCTCTTCTTCTCTTCAGTGTTTCTGTTGGTTTCTGGTGGTGCAGCTCTGTGCTGCCTTCAGGAGAATGGGACATCAGAGTATCATCCATAAAATTTCACCCACATGGCACGCTCACCATCAGTAATCTTCACTCATCACCTGCTGTGCCGCCTAATCGTCATGTGTTTCACATCAATCAAAATCAATCAAATCTTATTTGTATAGCACATTTCAGCAGCAAGGCATTTCAAGGTGCTTTACATAATTAAAAACAGCATGTGACATTGAATAAACAGTAAGAAAGACAAAGAGATTTTGGGAAAATTACTTTTGTTACGGAATTTAACCGCCTGTTGTCACTGGACTCCGCCGTCATGTATTCATTTTTCCCTGTTCAGCGTCGGCTTCTCCGTTTTTATGCCATAATTCACATCTATTTCGTCGCTCCGTTTTATGTCCCGCTTCTCCTGTTTCAGAGTTTTGCGCAATGTGCGCGTCGTTTTTTGTTTTTTTAACCCCTTATAGTGTGAAGCATTCAGGAAACGTATCGATGGGGAAAAGGCAGACTGACATAAACCTTTTAAAACAACTGAAACATTTTCGGTATTCTGATTATTGAAATTTAAAAGTGCTGTGGTTCCGTTGTTCTATCACACCCAACCCGTTACCGGACCACTTACAGCTCCGGTGTTATCGCTATAAAATGAACACTCTCTATCGTGGTATCACCCCTGGAGGGATTTCTTTATTTAAATGGTTCATTTTTCAGAGGGATACAAAGTCAGGGTATCGTGATTTTAGTAATTTGTTTATAAGAGCGATTTTCTGTTGTCCTTCCATGGAAGCGGGCAGCTTTCAAACGGAAATAAAACACTTTTTAATATAAGTTGCTGCTTTGACATGATCACAGAACTGCCAAAAAATGTGTACAAAAATACTAGACAAAGTGAATCATAGCAACGTCATCAGCAGGTGTAACGTTGAACTGATGCGGTGAAGCTACCAGTAGCAGGAGAGGAGCTGCGCCAAGAAGCTACAAATACTGAAGAGAAGAAGAGCTGCCATCGATACAGTTGCAGCCAAGCATGTTTTAATGTTACGAAATACAGTTTAACCAAGTTGCTCAAAGTCTAAACTGGCATTGTTGTGCATTTAATGTGTAAAGTTTACCTTCGACCAAACGCCCCCCAAAGGAATCCCAGCGCCCCCCTTTTGTAAAGCATTCCGCCAGCACCCCCTGCCATCCTCTGAACGCCCCCTGGGGGGCGGTACCGCCCACGTTGAGAACCGCTAATCTAAACAGAGTGGAAGCAGAGACTCTCCTGAACTCCTGCTGTTTTATGGCTTTTCACGGATCTGTGTGAAAAGCTGGAACTTCTCCTGATTGTTTTCCAGACAGACGAAGGGCAGATCAAAAGATCTTAGCAAACCATCTGCTGTAACTACAGGTAAAATAAAGGTCAATAGGGGAGAATAAGTTACTAATCTGAAAAGTATAATTAGGCAATTTCAATCAAGACATGTTAAGTTTTAAAACTAGCATATTCTAAATTTATTTTCTTAACACTGTCTACTTAACATCTTTTAATACGAAAACATGGTGGACCGCCTCGGTGCCCTGACCACCGGGCTTAGCAAGTTTTCTGGGGGAAGCAGAAGATCACACCGGGAGCCACTCCTGTCAGCTAAGAACGGGAATCTGAGGCTGTGATTCATTCAGGCTCACCAAAATTAGACAATAGCAGATTGGAAAAACCTTGCCTGGTCTGCTGAGTCTTGACTTCTGCTGCATTATTCGGATGGTAGGGTCAGAATTTGGTGTCAACAACATGAAAGCATGGATCCATCCTGCCTGGTATCAACAGTTCAGGCTAGTGGTGGTGCAGTGGTGGGGGGGGATGATTTTCTGGCATACTTTGAGCCCAGTAGTACCAATTGAGCATTGTGTCAACACCACAGCCTACCTGAGTATTGTTGCTGACTATGTCCATCCCTGGGTGGGAAAATGGGTACAGTGTGGTAACAGCCACACTTTGCCCATTTTCTGATGGCTACTTCCAGCAGGATAACATGCCATAAACCGTGAACCATCTCAGACTGTCCTGTTCAGTACAGTGAACTCATTTTTGTGTTCACTTGAATGGCCTGTACAGTCTCCAGATCTAAATCCAATAGAGAACCTTTTGGATGTGGTTGAACAGGAGATTCACATCATGGATGTGCACAACTGTGTGATGCTGTCATGTCGACATGGACCAGACTCTCTGAGGAATGTTTCCAGTGCCTTATTGAATGTATGCCACAAAGGATTAAAGCAGTTCTGAAGGCAAAAGGGAGTCTAACCTGGTACTAGCATGTTGTACCTAAGAAAGTGGCTGATGAGTGTATATAAACAATTAACTGGTTCAAGTTACACTTTTTAAATATCCTGAAATATCCAAGATAGTTTAGGGTGGTATTTGTATCCTTTAAAATTTTTGCAAGTTTGAATTTTTCTCAGATTTGAGGAAAAAAGTTTCAGGCAGACGGCCATTGTCACAGAGTCAGATCTACAATGCATGTTTTGTCATCCCTTTGTCTCCAAAGCAGCAGTTATCTGTTCCCTCTTAAACTATACACAGCCAATCAGCTTTTAAATCCCCTCCTAATTGTTTTTTATGCCCATTGTCATGGAAACTGTGACAAAGCCTTTGGGTGGGTTTTTAGGGCTGTGTGTCTCACTGTATGCGTCACTGCTGATTTATCAGGGCACAGAATTTTATACAGAGAGGAGTGCAGCAACTCAGCCACACACACAATCTATGTTCACAATGCTGGCAGAGAGGCAAACTGCTGCAGGGCGGTGCATTTTAATCCTTGGATCAGCAGGAAAACGCAGGACTGGAGGAAACAGACCCAAAACCATTACCAGTGGGAAAAACAATTATAAATCCTACATTTATTCCAGTTCATGTTTATTTAAATTTTAAAAAGCTGTCAGGGTTTTTTCACACCTAACAATGTAAAACATCAGGAGCTTTTTTTTTTGTAACCCTAATTTGTTAATAACCCTTATGAAAACTTAGAGGAAGGTCAACAATAAATGAACAGAAAGCACAGGGACTACAGCAGTACTATAGTACTCATGGTTAGAAACTCTGAGTTTCTAAGCACAAAATTAGCTTAAAAACTCAGTCAGAACCTGTTACCCAGATCCATATGATTCAAAACATGACGATGCATCACAGCATGGCTGCACCTGGAAATTAGGCTTGTAGGGGTGGTATGCTCCCCTTCAGAATTCAGTGGTGGAACATGGAGGGGTTGATCATTAGGACATCAAATTGGATTGCAGAAGTTGAAAAGCTGGAAAGAATCTGCAATGGTGGTTTTGAAAGCACTTTGTACAAAAAGCTGTAGTTTGACAGAATGAATTATAGACTGAAATGGGGGAGGATTAAAGTCATGCAAATCACAGGGCGAGACTGTAATGAGGGGGAGACAGTCAGGGAGAGGTAAATCTAGCAATGTGAAAAGCTTAAGAAGTTGAAATAGAAAGCTCACAAATGAAGAACAAAGCCAGGTAAAGACAACATGATGATATGTGTGACAGGAACAGCTCAGGGACTTCCTTTGATCAGTGCACAGATTTAATTTAAAAGTTATAAAGTGAATTTCACAATATTTCTCTGTACATGAATGTGCAGATCACATACTGAAGGCCTGTCCAATTAATAAAAAAAAAAAAAATCTAATTCAGAATATATCTGTCTGAAAATCTGGGCTCAGTCCTAGGATTTAAATCACTTCAACCTGCACCTTCTAAACTCCTTCATCAGGAAGTGGATTTTAAGAGCTGCAAAACTGAGAATGAAACTATTCCTTTTGTTTCATTTTGGATGACATCTCTTTATCTTTGTTTTGCAACAATATCGTAGGCCAGGCTGTATGATGGAGCAGTGTTGGTTGTCTTAATTGGATGCTCTTAATTTCCTATGGATATGA
>NW_006802650.1:0-4011 GCF_000485575.1 Poecilia formosa
AAAAACTATTAATCTATAAATCAATAGACAGGTCTATATAAAGATATAATCCATGTTTCTGTCTCATATTTCTATGGCATTAAAAAGGAACTTTTGTTGTTCCACTGAAAGCTCTGGTTTGCACAATAAATGCCATGTGGGTGAAATTTTATGGATGATACTCTGATGTCCCATTCTCCTGAAGGCAGCACAGAGCTGCAACACCAGAAACCGACAGAAACTCTGAAGAGAAGAAAAGTTATGATTAATGTAGTTACTGTTCTATCCATGTTTTAATGTTGCAGAGCTCATTTTTTTTTTGTGTGCAAATAGATCAAAGTTTAAACTGTCAATGCTGTACATCTTTTATCTGGTAATTTTGTGGAATATTTAACAACTAGAAAATGACAAAGAACAAGAATATTTTTTCCACTCTGATTGGCTGCTGTTAGGCCTACAAATTTTAAGTTGATTGTTCATTAAATTTTTCATAGACACCTGTGAAAATTATTGCTATTCCCATGGCTTCTTTGTTCTCTGGGAAATTATCTTGATGATAAATATAGAAACAAGCGTAAAAATCAAAACATCTACAATAGTGATAGTAATATTAATAATAAAATAATAGTCAGTGCAAAGTAGCCTACAAATTCTTTGTTGGGGGGCGGTGAGGGTCCTGGATGCTGGGGGGGGGCGCTGGCCCAAAAAGGTTGAGAAACTGATTTAGTTGGTAATGTTGCATGTTCTAAATTACTTGCAAAAACATTGACTGAAAGGACTCTTATTAATGTTGAGGGATTTTTGCCTATAAGGCAAACCTTTAGGGCACAGACATTTTACATTTTGTTTTGAGTTGAAATGTACTGAAGTCTTATTTAAGTTTGAGTGTTTAGCTTGTTAATTGTATTGCTAGAAGCAATTGTTTGCACTATTCAAAGACACTTTTTATTAAACTGTGGCAATAGCAACGCTATAGTTAATTTCTATCATAAATTAGTTTTAGTTTCAGGCTCAGGATTTTTTTTTTACTTTAAGCCCTGCATTGGAGATGATATGTGGAAACAACATTAATATTTATTCAACATTTCGAGAAAGAATATAGAAATGACAAGGGGAGGAGTTGGAGCCAAATTGCTACCGCAGTTGATAAACTTGGTAACTTTTCAGCTGTTCTTTGTTAACGTGACAAAAATAGGTTATAATGATTTTCATTCAGTCAGGATTTTACGCTGACTCTAGCCACATGCATCACAGGTAGATTCTAGTAAAGCATTGATTAATGCCCGATTTTAAAATTAGTTAACTGGACTTGTAGCCATTATTTTGTGCCCATGTGGCTGGACATCACATGGCATGACCAACCCAATCGAACCGTTATACCTAGGATTTCTGTCGGCTAATGTGTGGTCTCAGGTTTTGAAAATGGGCTGACAGTCAGCTGTCAACTTGTGTAATGTGCGCTGGACATTATACTAAGGAAATAGGAAGGGAGCGTCAGTGGAGAGCACTGGAGATTAGCCTTCTTTCATTCAGTGTCATCAACAGAAAGAAAAAAGGCAGGAAGAGACGATAAAGCCGATAATTAAAATGAGGTCGATAGGTTTAATTTATCATGCGATTAATTGATTAATTGATTTATCGTTTATCGCGACAGGCCTACTCACATGGCAAGGAAAGTCCCTTTTATCTTTAGAATTGTAATATGTATTACTATTTTAGCCTTCTTTCAAGTAATTTTATCACTAAGGTCATATTTTGAGTTCAGATTTATCTGTCCATTTATTTCTCACAAATCATTGATCACCTTGTAAAAGCGCCTGGATGTTCGTTGCACTCTGCATCACTTCTCCTGCTTTTCCGGATACCGTGGTATCAGTTATTTGTTGCTCAATTCCTCCTTAACTGGGGAACATAGAAAAGTTTTGCTAATTTGCTGGTTGTTCAATTATGTGCACTGTTGCCTGTGTATTTTGTCCAAATATACATTGATAGGGTTGATGCTTGATGCATTGTTGGGCTACATTGTTGCTTTACTTGGCATATTTTATTTATTTGCATATTATTGGATGCCTGTGGCTTGGTGTGGTGCATAGTTTTTGCATTGTCCTGCACAACGTGTGCATTGTTCAGGTCTAGAAAAGTCTATTGAAGGCTCTAACTGAAACCCCACACCACGCCACTGTGTAATCCCATTTTCTCCAGGCTGCTTTTGTAAGTGTTGCGAACCCCTTCGCACCACAGTCCAGCTAGATTCTCAGCTGGGCAGGAAAAGGCGACACTGCTCTCATGTTTTTGTCCTTAAGATGTTTGATAACTTCTCGTACCTATTTGCATTTCTTCTGTATGTTTCTGGTATAATCTTGGTCAAAGCACATCCTGCGGCCAGGGTGGGTAACATCACATCTATTCCATGCCGTCTGTATTACTTTTTCTTTCACTCTGTATTTAGAAAACCTGATGATGATTGATTGTGGGGAAGAGGAGTCTTTAGGCTTCATATTTAATGACTGGTGGATCCTCTATCCTGCAGTCAGTGGCGGCTCCAGAATTTTTTTTCTGCATGTGCTAAGGGGGAGTTGAGCATTTTACTGAGGGTGCTAAGACAGATATTGACACATGTATTAGTATTGTTATTTTAATCAGACTGATTTGCATTAATTTGCCGCTTAGACGTCAGCATGAAGCCTTGACCCATTACCCAGATTACTTCCAGATACATTATTTATATTACATTATTTTGGTTAAAACAGCATTTATGACAAAGGGGATACCCAAGTATTGACCCTTTGCAACTACGTCACTTAATCATTTGAATCACCATGATTTACATCAGAAGTGAGAATCTGAAGTATTGAACTGAGCGGCTAAAGTTGTTTTTCCAAGTTGTTTTTGTCAGTTTATTCATGGTTTCTACTTGCTGGAATCGAGCTAATTTATCTGTGAACGTAACACACCTGTTTGGGGCTCACAGGCGGCGGTATTTACAGAAGCCTGAAACAGCTAGCTTAGAAACCTACCACTTCCTGCCTTCTGACGTATTGATCAAATTACCGACTTTGCCTGAATTCACACCACATGACTTATGTCACTGTGTCATATACAGCGTTTCTCCTTAAACAGGAGCAGCCTTAAAAACGTACGGAAGACGAGATGCTTATAATTTTTTTTCTATACATGCTAGACTACATGATGGCATGGAATGTTCGCTGCAAATCCGTGGTTACACTGAGAGCTGCAAGTCATTATGATTAATGGCTGCTGTCCATCGGCGCATCTTTCCTCATTATTTAATAGCTTAATTTACCTCTACAGGGCTTGATTTGACTATCAATAAGTGTCCATATGATAAAAAATGGTATTCTTACTACCGGTTACCTTCGTACTGACTAACATATGGTAGTTTGCTATGATAAACACTCTCAATATTGTTGAAGTCAGTTCATGTAGATGAACTGACTTCAACAATATTGACCATCGATCTGGACGATGGACTGATGGTCAGTTGCTGACAAAATGATTGGGGGAGAATTGCTCCACATCTGCATGGGGGCAGAGCCGGATCATGTCAATTGTTTCCCAGAAGTGATAATACGCATAGACAAAGTTCAAATCCTCTGGCATGATGTTTTTTTTTAACTAAGTATATAATAATTTATTTTTATTTTGTGTCTTTTGATGAAAATGCTGCCATAATTTAAGAAATGTTAAATTAGATGAAAAAAACAAAACAAAACAACTAAATCTAATATTTTCTGGGGGGTGCTAAGGGAGTGCTATGACTTTTCCAGCGGGAGCTATAGCACCCTCTACCGCCGCCACTACCTGCGGTAATTTGAGTGAGGTGCGCATCATGTCAGTTATGAAGAAGATCACATCGTTCTTCTTTTCTTTATTGTGAAGTTTGAAGTTCTGTGGAACTTCACAATAAAAAGTGTAAAAGACCCATAAAAAACATACAAATATTACATCAGTGCCAAATAAGAAAGATGAAATGTAGGATATATCCTACAACCAACTCCCCTACACTGTTTG
>NW_006802651.1:0-3998 GCF_000485575.1 Poecilia formosa
ATCCGATTACTCGATTAATCGTAAGAATAATCGATAGATTACTCGATTACTAAAATATTCGTTTACAACAGCCCTAATATATATATATATATTTAAATGGCATCAGTTAGTAGTTAGCAAGTTACCCCAGAAAACTTGCTAAGCCTGATGGTTGGGGCGTCGAGGTGGTCCACCACCGGTCCACCATGTTTTTGTATTAAAATATATTAAGTTGACAGGAAATGTAAAAGTATTACTGTGTAATTATATGTAACAAAAGATCTTCAGTGAAATGCTATTTAAACCCACAACTCGTATTAAAACAACAAATTTGCACTTCTGTTTAATCCAAATTAAGTCAGCGGCTCCATCAGGCCCCCAGGGCTTCAGGGGCCCCATAAACACAAATATTTTAAAACAGACCACAGATACACAAATTTGTTTATTGAGATTATCAATGCTGTTAAATTTTATTCAATTGTTTAGGCATAGATAAATGATTTTAAATTGTTTAACATTTAAATACAAGATTTTAAGGAGCTGAAAAGTTTACTTTGTAAAACTTCAAAGAACAATATTCATAGTTAGATTGTTTTGTTACCATAGCAACAATCTAATGCTGTGAGTTTAATCTTTGAATTTACAAATACAAATTAGTAAACTGCGATTATATCTCATTGTTTTTTAGGCTGGCCAATTAAACTACTCCCTTCTCCCATATTTCACTAAATCTAACACAGAAGCTGTTAAAGGTGCTGATGATTTTAGCAGCTCGAGGGGCCCCTAAATCAAATTCTGCTCCATCCCTCATACAGCCTTGGACGGGCCCTGCATTATGAGGTAATCTGCTGCACTACGTAGAGATGCGCAACAAACGGGAGATTTAATTCAATGCTGCTAATGTGGCTTTAGTAGCTCTTTCATTTCGTGTCTGTTGAGGTTTTAATAAGCGTCACAGAAACTATTCTGGTTGGTCGAGTTTATGGGACGAGTTTCTCAGAACTCCGTGCGCCGTGCGTAGACAACGCATTTGATATGGTTTGATGCATCGTGTAACCAGAAAAATAATACTAAAAAAAATAATAAAATAATATAAAATCAGCGTGATGCGTGACTCCGAGGAGAGCGTTAAAGCTCCTCACCGGGCTGAACCTGGATGATGAGGTGAGCGCTGCTCGTTATCCACAAACGCTCCGGCCAACCGGGACCACAGACATAAACATTACAGGGAAGACAGACACAGAGCCACACGCTGGGCAGCGTGTTGAGATGTAAACGCCGCATATAATTGTTCGTTCACAAAGATAAATCATTCTCACCACTCCACAACGCGCCTCTGAATTCGCTACAACTTATTCCTGCGGTTCACATTGAGCTGCGCAACCAGAGCTAACGCGGCGGGTTTTAAACTCTTACCTCGAGTTCTCCAATGGATCATAATTCCTCACTGTAGGTTGATGTAAATATCCACGCAGGTCAGCCTGTGTCCAGTTTGATTGAACGGAGGTGCGCGCGATCCCGCTGAGGTAAAGCAGCGGCAGCGCGTGTGGCAAAGCGCTGTGTGATTGGTCCGCGCTGTCGGGTTTAAATGCATAAACTATAAACCTGTTTATTATAAACCTACCCTGTAGGAATAAATATGCTCTGCTAGTGAAATGCTAAGAGCAAAAGAGACGCTTGCAGCCCGGCTTTAAAAAAAAAAAAATTAATTTTCCTAGAAACGTAAACAAGCAACTCTTAGCCTGGCGGCAGGGCTAGCAAAGCATGGCGGGCCGCCAGGCTTATAATACACTGGGGGAAACCTCTTGCCACCCCATAAATATTTTCCTAGATCCGCCCCTGATGGGGACACTGATTTAGTTGGTATTGTTGCATGTTCTAAATGACTTGCAAAAACATTGACTGAAAGGACTCTTATCTAATGTTGAGGGATTTTAAGGCTAACCTTTAGGGCACAGACATTTTACATTTTGTTTTGAGTTGAAATGTACTAAAGTCTTATTTAAGTTTGAGTGTTTAGTTAATTGTATTGTTAATTGTATTGTTTGCACTATTCAAAGACACGTTTTATTAAACTGTGGCAATAGCAACGGTATAGTTCATTTCTATCACCACTATAAGTTTTAGGCTCAGGATTTTTTTTTAACTTTAAGCCCTGTGTAGAGTCTTTTATGTCTTGTGCAAAACTGATTTTTAGAGAATGTCATTTTGAGCCAGCCTGTCGACACAGATTCTATACTAATTGGAAAATATCTCACAGAAACTCACTGCACTGGATTTTATTTGAAAGTATGGAATTAAAAGAGACTGAATATTAACTGATGCCACACTTTTGAGCTTTATTAGTGAATAAAGCTAATAAAGCTTTATCCATTAGCCTTATTGGAAAACTCTCATTTTCTTTCTGCTCCACAGTTATAAAATCTCATTAATGTACATTGAAGTGCAATAAACAGGGAGTTCTACATACTGATGTGGACTTTATCATCAACATTAGCGGCACAATATAAATAGTGAATTTAAGTATAAAAGAAAGATTAACAAAAGTCATAGAAATAAGTGGAATTTCTCAACAAAAACATACAAATGCTCTATGAGTCTTAAAGTACTCGTTTTGTCCGTGTCCCATACGCTCCTTATGTTTGCCTTCTTTATGCATAGTTGTTACTTGTGATTTTTCCTCTTTTTTATCCCTTTGCCTCTGTGTGACAGATGAGGCAGAGATGAGACGATGAGAGGCGAGATGTGTTGCACCTCACTTCTCTTACTAATGTCTCTGGCTGATGGGAAACCATGTGGAAAACTAAGGACTATTAATGCCACAAACAAATCTCTCCCAAAATGGAAGCTCTTTTACATGTTTTAGTGCTTGGGCAGGCTGAGGACTTAATGACATGGAGAGAGGGCGGAGAGGGAGACGGAGGAAGACTGGCACGATGTAGATGGATGGGGACAATGGGAAGTTAAAAGAGGAGGAGGTGATAGAATAAAGAATAGAAACAATGATCTGGAAGATTGCAAGGATGGGAGCTCTTAAAAGCAAGAGAGAAATAATGAGTTTAGTTTGACAGAAATGGGGTGATATTAGGTGCGTGCATATTGCTGAAGTATTCACACACTCTGGAACACATTTGGCCTTTCTTATGTTTTGCCTTCCGATCGATCAAAAGTCAAATGAAATGTTCTATCAGACCAATTCACACGTGTTTTTGTGCGCGCGCGCATGCGTGCGCGTGTATGCGTGTGTGTGTTTGTGTGTGTGTGTGTGTGTGTGTGTGTGTGTATTTGTGTGTGTGTGTGAAAGTTCCTGAAGCAAAATATGCAGCTGGTGAGGTTTGCATGGACTGCTACTAGAACCACATGGACATGTTGGTGTTTTAGTGCAGAGTTTTCTGTCCATAGCTGAAGAGACAACGGTGCATCAAACTGAACCAAGTGGAATGTTAAGTCCGGATAGGATTATAATTTGTCATCATTTTGAAATAAGTTTGTTGGTTAAAAAAGGAAACTTCCATGGAAAAATGAAATTATTTTTTTTAGTGGTGGAACTTCAAAATATTTTTAATTGTGTTAATTGTAGAGTCTGTTATTAATTAACCCCGTAACCCTCATCCCTGGAAAAACAACCCGGGTTTTTTCGGGGTTAATCACAGCTGAATACATTTTATTTGAACTAAATATCAACCAAAGGAGCTAAAAATTTCAATTCAAAAAACCCTTTTACTGCTAAATTATTAAATAAATACACACATGAGCTCAACAACAAAGATATTTAAACTCCGTCAGCATCCTCTCATGCTGCAGACAAACTGCTGAAAATCCTGATTTCTTCTTCAGTAAGGCTGAAACCTATGATGAAGGTACAAAATTCAAATCCAATATTTTTAGCTAAATTATTCTAAGCATAAGGAAACATTCCAAAGTAAATGCAAGAGGGATTAACCCATTTGTCCAGTACTTCCTGAAAGGTTCCACCATGTTTAAGCGTTAGTCTTAATCCAGTGTTAATCTGGTGACCC
>NW_006802652.1:0-3988 GCF_000485575.1 Poecilia formosa
GTTGCACTTTTAGTTTTTGTGTTTTACGCAGCTTGTTGCTAGAGATGTGCCGATCAGGTTTTTTCCTGCTGATTCCGATCACCGATACCGATCACATAATTATTATTTTTTTAATCATAAGCACTACCGGTTACATTATCTGGAAAAAGGAACCATGAATTCACCTTAATTTAGACAAAAACTTGTTTTTAATAACTTGTTCCAAGAAAAAAACAAAACAGGCATTCTGCAAATTGTACTGCTATTGATAATACTATCTTTAACAGACTGAAAACATATGAAGGCTCTGAAGAGGATAAATAATGCAAAGAGCCAAAATAAAACCTCAAACACATTGCCAAAAAATTCAAGAATAAAACTTGAATTTTTATTCAAGTTTTATTGAGGCAATCCTGTATTTGCCTTTGTATTCAAAGGCAAAAACAGGTTCCATTACAATAAACAGTCCAGATTTACTGAATCAAAACTTCCTGATAGCATGGCGGCTAGCTGATTACTGCTAGCTCTGATTGGCTGTTTCTGACTGAGCGGAGTAATTATGCAGAACAGGGAGGAGATCGATTATTTTTCAGAGATTATTTGTCTCATGTTAGGACAGTGGAAGTTTTAATCCGTATGTAAACTTTATTTTTTTAAGTTAGATGCTGCAGCTTTAAACAGGTTCGGTGTGAGAGTCACTACCAGGTGGAGCAGAAGCGGCGCTCCGTCTGTGAAATGTAGCAGCGGTTCAACAACCAGCGTCTTACATAGCAGCTCGAAGACTTAAAATAATTTTGCGGGTTATTTGTTTAGCTTTCTGACCGTCATGCTAATCCGGGTGAGTGTTTGTAGCTGTGCGCTGCTTTACCTGCCTTCTGATCACTCCATGTCTTTTTTACTGCAGTGAGCCTCGATGTAGCCAAACTCCGTCAAGTATGGCATTGTTTTTATGCCATATTAGATTCGTCGTGTTGATGCATTTTGACCTGCTTCAATTTTCCGCCGCAACACGCAAACTTCCCCATTCACTCAGTGCGTTATAGTTCCACATCGCTTAGGATTGGTTGCTGCGCGTTTGCGCAGTGTGAAGGAAAGAGGAGACCAGACAGCTGCACAGGCAGGTTGGAAATGAGATGCAGGTGATGATCGATTTGTGTGATCGGCACACCTCTACTTTTTGATATTTTTTTCATCTAGATGCTTTACAATTTTAAGAGAGTACATATGAGAGGCACAGGTCATCAAAACACAAACACTAAAAGAAATAAAGACCATAAATATCTTTAAAACATTACACACATTCTGCAATAGCATAATCTTATTGTGGAAAGATACCAACAAAATTTTCTACATATGAGGGTCAAGCATCAAGTGTCCAACTGGTTCTGGTAAATGTTTTATGCTCATACATTTCTTCCATGAGCTCAGGAAAAATGCTTAAGCAATCCGTCACTAACAATCTGATTTATGATCATACCACATAAAGTGAACTGCATAAAAATTAGCATTTTTTTCTTACTGTCACGTTTTAACTCCAGTGTCCTGATAACTATCTGTTAATGTAAACAATAATGCAATCTGACAGACAAGCAAAATATAAGACTTTTTTTTTAAATTTGCACAATTTTCTGAACATAATTTAGTGATAAAATAATGTTATATTGTCAGAAATAACCATTTGTTAGCTCTAAATTACAATTTGTTTGACTGCGTTGTGTGATTATGGTGGGTTGGACCAATATGCAAACCTGACTCCGCTGAGCAAAGTTATAAAACAAAACAAAATCTGACCAAGATATCAAAGGATCTGATATAACAGCTAGGCTTCATATTCAAATACAAGGGAAAAAGAAAAAAAGATTTTTATTTTTTCCTCTGCAGTTGTGAATGTGTATTAAAAGTAGGGCTGTCAATCAATTAAAAAATTTAATCAGATTAATCACGCTCTGGCACTGTAAGTTTGAAATATAAATGCATCCAGCCTAGCGACCGGCATAGTTTGTGCATTTGAAATTTCGAGCTAGTATAGATGCACTCATGCAGGCTGGCGACGCAACATCGAAAGTTGAAAATGTTCAAGTCTTACTGCTGTCACTCGTCTCTGAAATAGTAGTATTTTAAGTAGTCGCCGTTATTTTAACGCGTTAAAGTGTTCAGATTAATTGCACGCTTTAACAAGTTAATGTTGATAGCGAAAAAGAACTTGTTTTAACTGTAAACTCTATTTTGATTTTTTCTTTTTTTTTTTTACAGAAGTACATCTGTTAAGTTCTGGGTTGGATTTTTTTTGTTGCTCATGCAGGGCTAAAGATTAAATTTTTCATTTTTTGATGGGGTGGGGAGGCCATCAAAAAAGTCAAAGTCAGAATTAGAAACATTCGTATAGCAAAAACCCAAAAACAGATTGAAGAAATACAATTAAAGCACAACCAAACTGAGGCTGACACTGGTATATCTTATGAAATGCCAATGTGTGCCTCACACCATGTTTAAAATGCATGGATACATTTCTCATTGGTAATGAGCACTAACCACAGGAACCCTGCTGTGTTTGAAGTGATTCATGCTGAGATTAAAGACGTTTTTGACTGAGCTTTTAAACCCCCTTTAGGTTGCAAGATTACGTCACTAATCTGAAGATAACCCTGTAAAGTAGAAAATGTTTTGTCATGGTTAGAGACTGAAGCATGTACATTTTAACGTCGTAAATGGGCATGTGTTCCTCTGTAAAAGAGTAGATATCAATTACATAATCCCAGACTACACCACCATGGATGGAGACAATTAAAAAGTGTTGCTACTGGTTTTCCATTATAGACAGAAGAAAGTTTATTAACAGAGTAATGAAAAAATTAATTTGGTTTTCTTGTCATATCAGCATAGATGGGTCTCGCTGTAAACATTGTATCCAGGCAAACGAGCAGTCTATGGAGCACCTTCACTCCCAATAGGAGTTTTTTAGTAAATGTTATTCAGTTACAGAGAAACAATGACAGTGGGCAGGAGGAGAAACAAAGTGCCTTTTACCCAGTAGAATGAAGGCAAACAAAAAATAAATAAATCACTAAGACTAAAATAAATGTAAAATAAAGTGCAGTTGGGGGTTGTCAATTAGTTTACACTTTTCAACTATATATATATATATATATATATATGTGTTACCAGGGCAGTTACTTATTCTGCACTCTAACCCCAGTGGAAGAGGTACAAGAAAAATACACGTGTGAAAGGAATGTTAAAAGTCCAAAACTGGACAAATATTAAACTTAGTTTCCATGCAGTGTTGCATGTGACAGAAACCTAACATTGCACATGACCCGGACCAGGCAATTGTTGTGACACATGGCCGGGGCTTCATCTTATGGAGAGATTTTTCAGCAGGGATAGAGAAAACCAGTTAAAACGGTGTTGATCTGACACATAAAATTCCATTAAATCCTAAAAATACATTGAGGTTTGAGGTTGCTCTATGACAAACTGTGAAAAGTTTCACACTCTTAAAAGCCACTGCAGAAATCCCCTCTGGCCTGGGAATGCCTCTGGATTCCCCAAAAGAAATTCAAGTGGGCTACTATCAAGATGAATGACTGAGTTTACTTCCTGGATCCATTATCTCTGTAAGTCAACCTCATATGAATGGGTTGTTTAGACATAAGACTATAAATGATATCCAGACATGGTTTTTATTTTATGAACTAGCAGAAATTAAGGCATAAACAAATTTCTCTCAAAAAGAATACATATTTGATGCAATTGTATTATGAACTACGCTAAGCAAGAGGCAACCTCAAAGGACATCATAAATGGACCAATCCATATACAAGATCTTTTTGATCTTATATATAAATCAAAAGTATATATCTTTTTGCTCCAACTCTAAGAGAATAAATAAATCTCACAAAATTTGTTGACGTAATTATGCAAACTGGGCACCCTTACTGTTACTGGTTGCATAGAATAAAGGGATTGCAGATTGTCAAAACCTTGGGACTTTTGCTTAACAGAAACC
>NW_006802653.1:0-3981 GCF_000485575.1 Poecilia formosa
GCGAAAAATACAGCGAACTGACCCAGAAGTATATTAGATTGCTCTCATGAGTGATAGTGCAGCACATAGACATAATATAAGAGTAGACCAGGGGTGTCCAAAGTCGGTCTTCGAGGGCCGGCATCCTGCATGTTTTAGTTCTCTCCCTGGTTTTACACACCTGCATCAAATGATGGCTCTAAGAATGCCTAAGAAGAACAATAACTTGCTGAAGGGGTTGTTACTTCCACTAGGGAGAGAACTAAAACATGCAGGATGCCGGCCCTCGAAGACCGACTTTGGACACCCCTGGAGTAGACCCAGCATTGGCTGCTCCGGCGCAGGACATACAGCGGCCATCTTGGAGCGGTCATCCCTCCAACTGCTCAACCAAAACAGCAGAAGATGCCTCAGCACTGAGGGATATTGTTGTTCGGATCCATGGACTATTGATGTGAGGGCTCCATAAACAACATTTCACAAGTAAGATGGACATATTATTGTGTATATTTTGTGATTGGAATATTACTTTACTGTATTTATGTCCACCGGCGAGATACGAGCTAATATTAGCTATAGTACTTGGTGTAATACCGGGGTTCAGCCCCGCTATGAAGGCTAAATGAGATTCCGTAAATCTAAAAAATTAATTATTCTCTAACATTGACTTAGATTAGCTGACACAAGAGCTTACATTAGAAATGAAACAATGTAAAATATTATAAAACTTATATTATGTGTTATAACATTCATTAGAAAAGTTTACACAGGTGGTAAAGACTATTATTTATATGTAATTCTTTCACTCTGTCAAAAGTAAGATACATCAAAAATTTTCCGTTTTTGTTTTGAAGGTTTCCTAAAGACATGATGTGAGGAAGAAGTGGGAAATATCTTTAAAGAGAGACGAATTCACTGAACAGCACGGATGAATCTCGCATTGGATTTTGGACTCAATCTCAGCTGCTGAATCACTCTGAAGCTAGAACTCGTTGGCTGAAAAACATATACATATATCTATCTATGTGTATATATATACATACATACATATAAACATGTATCCAATATATATTATTCAGTATTAATCATTATTTATGTGTATTTATTTGTGTTTGTATAGTTATATAAATATGTATTTATATAACTATATAAATTATTTACATAATTCCATAAATTAATGTACATTTAATATTTCAAGACAAGAAAAAAACATTCTTGTATTTATTTTTTATATATTATTAATAAATAACTTGATTTTGACAATGACTTTGATATGTCAAACATTAAACTTTTCTTACTTTTTTATCAGTATATGTCAACTCTGCTATTGACAGCAAAGAGGGAAAATAATTCTAACCGAGTAAATTATTTTTATTTCATTACATAAGCTGTATTAATACACTAATACTTCAGATTGAGATATTTAAAAATACACAAAAAGTGAAAGAATACATATTTATTTATTATACTGCGATCACCGGTCACAGGCAGGGCTTCAGTCTGCTGGTCACAATGACTTCTGAGACGTCCTGGTACACGGGCTAAAGCCAAGGATAAAAGAGAAATTACCAAAAGTGTAATAGAAAATACATATATTTTTTCCTTTACATTCAGAAAAAAGACATTTTCCTTATGTTGGGGCTCTGACTCGTAGCATCTTTATAGCATAGCTAAATACCAACATTGTGAAGCTGAGCTGGGAAACAGAGACTGAAGAACAGCAGCTCCAGCTCTGATCCTGGCTGACCTTTCCTCACAAAATCCCCTGGTCTTTAATGCACTTCCCCTTGAACAGCGGTTTCTCATCAGCCCTCTCTCAATAGAAAACAGTCGGTTAGTGCGTGTTACCCAGAAAGCAGTTGGGCACAATATCGCAACACCGTGAGTAAAACAATGACTGGGGCAGCCTGCTATATAAAGTACTCGGGGGGGCATATCTTTATTATTACACATACTGTCGAGAAAAAGTCGAGCTCAGCCCACTTCCCCATGCTGGAGATTTTAGTTTAATAATAACAATAAATAAAGTTATCTTTAAAACTGATTACACAGGTGACATCAAGACCCAACAGTAGAACAGAATGTGGTGAAATGTGTAACTGTAACTAAAGGTCACTGATGTTGTGTTGGAGGTGGATGGTAGGTGATAGGTCAGGGGAAAAGAGGAACCGAAAGGAGAGCAGAGGTGACCAAGGCCTTATTGCTAAACCTTAACTTTCCTAAGAAAAGGTTAGACACAAGAGGACTGTTGAGCAACTTGGGACATTAGTACAGACATCAGGTCATCATGTCTCCAAAACGGTGATGGATATGAGATCATCGGTCCAAGCAGTCAGCCAATGAGACAGGCACAGCAACAAAGCTAGCCAATGCAAATGCACTAAAAGGGTGGATAAACCCTTTATAAGGTGAGTGCAAAAGAGGAGTCTTTGGTTGGATCCTTCAGGCAGCTTCGAGCCAAGATCGAGATGGACAAAGAACTCTGCAGCTGAAGAAGAGCCGGAGCCACAGAGCCAAAGACTGTTCTGCATATGGGGACCAACCCGTTAGCCCCGCAACATGTGGCTTCAAATTGCATTTCTCTCATCAGCTGGGTTCGGGACCACAAAGAAAAAGACCAAGGCAAAGATGAAGATAAAGACAAAGGCAAAGAACAAAGGCAAAGAGGAAGAACTGGTGTGTTCCTTCCATGAGACCAGCTCTTCTACATCTCGAAGGACCAGAAAGATCGTGAGACGAAGAGAAAGGAGCTACAGAGCTGCAAGACAAGAAGGAGATGACCGCTACGTGCATGAGGAAGTAACCCTGAGGCCCGAGATCTGCCGCTCTGACTCAGTACTCTTCCTGTACTGGGAGCCTCCTGCTGCTGCAACACCTTTTTCATCATCAGGCCAGTTCTGGGGTTCAAAATACCAAACTCCGTCCCTCTCTCTCAAAGTTTTTCTTTTTTAGTTCACAGTGTCAGCATTAGGGAAAGATAGGCTAGATTATTGATTTTACTTATTTGATTATTTCTGTTACTGAATTAAGCTGTACTGTACATGATTTTAATTGATGGTTGATAAACAGGGTTTTGCTGAACTGAAAACAAGCAGGTCAGTTTGACTTAAGAACCAGGGTTGGGAAAAACTGCTAATCAATTTTGAATCAAAGTATGCTGTTTGTCGCACCCATACGCCACACCTCCCCATCTGCCCCCCCGCCCTCCTCCTGTCCACACACAACCTTCCCCTCTTTACTCCCCACTCTTCCTCCCCCCAGCTTTCCCCCTATTTACTCTCCCCTGCTCCTCTTCCCCCCAACTTTCCCCCATTTTACTCCCCTCTCCCCCTCATAGCCCCAACCCCAGCCTCTCCCTTCCACTCATCTTTGAGCTCTGGGTCAGAGCATTTTATTATTGTGGGGGAATTAATCATGTTTTAAATTAGCACTATATTGAGAACAGTGGGTTGTGATTCCTGTCTGTACATTTTCTTACTTATCTGTAAATATTATTATTGACTGTGCATATTGTGTTGACACAAAAACATCAACAACTTACTACAAGGAGTGGAGCGGTCCACCCCCACTATTTACATGAGTGGGATGTCGCAACCACACAGCCACTTTGCTGTTGGCTTGATTGCAAAATACATTAATTCAATGTTGAATTATGATCCCAAGGGTTGGATTTATGGTTAAGGTTGATGACTGATGGTGGATAAAGCATTAAACAATCATCCAATTCAAGCCACTTAACTAATGTTGAAAATATGTAATTGAATCAATGTCGTTTTCTGGTCGAATTTTAATAGTTGAAATGCCAATGTTGAATCCAGTGTTTTTCAACACTGGTCCTCAAGGCACACTGACCTGTAAGTTTTAGATATTTTCCTAATTCACATGATTTTAACTGATGGCTGATTGACAGGGTTTTTCTGAATTGAAAACATGCAGGTCAGCTTGCCTTGAGGACCAGTGTCTAATCAATTTTAAATCCAAGTACGCTGTTTGTTGCACCCC
>NW_006802654.1:0-3977 GCF_000485575.1 Poecilia formosa
TTCTTAATGTGCATTTTTAAAGGCAATGGTTTGTCAATACAAATACAGTGCTCTGGTTTTTAAATCTGACAAAGCTTTATTTCCAGGAATTTGTTGAAAGACAAAAGTTTTTCTTTTTAAAATTATTATTTCAGAATGTATTCTTGTCTCTCTATTGAGAGCTGCTGCTTGTAGTGATGTGCAAACAAGACACGTTCTTGTGTAACGGGTATTAAGATATACAGATGAAATTCCTGCTAAAATATGTTTCACAGTTATCCTGTAATTGGTGGTTTTTGGCGCCCCCTACTGGTTACCTATAAATTGGATGAGAAACCAACAATTCCACACAGTTGGTTCAGCGCTCTGTTGTGGTAAGTCAACAAATCCGGTTCTCTTCTAAATGGTGTTGGAGGTTTGCTCAGGAGGGTGACTGGAATCTTTGTTGCATTGCACAGAGCCATAGGTTGACCGGTAGAGAGGCTCACTGCGCCATATGTGTTTTATCAACCACTGATTACAGGTAATTATATTTATTTATATTAAATGTCAGTAATTTATTTTGTCAGATATGTGTATCAGTTTGTCAGTTAGTTTGTTATATTTATCAGTTTGTCAGTTGTGGTTCCCATTCTCTGTTTGTTTGTTGGGTTCTATGGCAACATGACATGTTTCTTTTCCACTAATTCCCAGAGAGCTTTTAATGACTGTTGTTGTATTTATTATTCATATTTTTATTTGTATTCTAAAACTATACGATCAAATGGCCTAGAAAATATAATGTCGGAATTCACTATAATTGTTTGTGAATTACACAGTTGGTTCAGCGCTCTGTTGTGAGCCATAGGTTGACCGGTAGAGAGGCTCACTGCGCCTTATGTGTTTTATCAACCACTGATTACAGATTACAGATTGCAATAAATCATCTAAAAACCAACCAACCGGCCTCCGAGTGTGCATAACAGGACGGACGGGTAAAGACAGAGCTGTTACACTTGAATATCTCTGCATTTATTTAACGCAGCACATTAAGTACAACTAACCGAGCGAGCACAACTCCATTATCCTTCTCTCACATCATCTCACTTACTCTTCCTACAGTTTCTCACCCACACCTGCCAGTGGTTCCACCTAGTGGCATGGAGTAGTATCACACAACACAACATTTCCTCCCTTGTTGGGGCCTGCCCATAGCAATGCATAGGGAGAACAGTGACTGCAAATGGAAAAAGGCTGGCCTGCCTCCATTAAATCAGTCAGTGATACACTTGCTCCATACTACAAGATCAGAAATAAACTTTCCTCTTACGGTAACTACATCCTCAGAGGTATGAGACTCATTGCACCACTGTCTGTCAGACATACTCTGATTACACTTGCACATGAAAGTCATCAAGGAATTGTGCGCACAAAACAGCGATTGAGAGACCTCTACTGGTGGCCAAAAATGGACTCACAAGTTCAGGATGCTATAAAGTTATGTGTCATATGCCAGTCAAATGATAAAACTGCCCAAACACGCCCTACTCCTCTTCAGCCTGTACCACTGTCAGATGGGCCATGGAAAAAACTTGGACTTGACATTGTCGGTCCATTTGATACAGCTATTCCTTCTTGCAGATTTGCTATTACATTGACTGATTATTATTCTAAATGGCCTGAACTTGCTTTCTCACATACTGTCACTACGAACAATGTTATTCAGTTCTTATCAACCGTTTTCAGTTGTCATGGCAACCCTGAGAACATCGCTACAGACAACGGCACTCGGTTTACATCTGGAGCCTTCTCATCATTCCTCCAGAATAGAGGAATATCTCACAGCAGAACATCTGTCTACTACCCTGCTGCCAATGTTGCCGTTGAAAGGTTTCATCGTGCTCTCCGCACCTGCATTCAAACTGCAATCCAACAGTCTATGTCGTGGAAAGACACTGTCTCAGAATGGCTTCAAGTATACCGTGCAACACCTCATGCAACTACATCTACCTCTCCGTACGAACTTCTCTTTGGGAGGAAAATGCGTACTAAACTGGACATATTCCCTTTGCCTCCTGCTACATCTCCACTGCACGACAGAGCACAGCATGAAGTTCTGAAACAGCAAACCAAAATGAAACGCTACGCTGATGCCAAGCGCGGTGCAAGAGTACCTTCATTCCAGATAGGGGAGAGGGTGAGGATACGAAATCCATTACATGTTCCAAAAGGTCACCCTAAGTTTACCCCTCCTGCAACCATCAAAAAGATTAAAGGTAAACACACCTTCATGCTGAGTGACGGAAGGAATTGGAACGCATTCCACCTTGCACGCTGCACTCCAGTTTCTGGACAAGACTGTACTATGAAAGGACTGGAAAAGGCCCGGCCTGATTCATTTCCTCATAGGAAGCTCCCACGTGCAAAGTACAAACCCGGTTGGCACAGAGACTTTGTGTCCTA
This sequence comes from Poecilia formosa, assembly GCF_000485575.1. NCBI lineage: Eukaryota > Metazoa > Chordata > Actinopteri > Cyprinodontiformes > Poeciliidae > Poecilia > Poecilia formosa. The sequence continues at coordinate 2,422 of NW_006802654.1, forward strand.
AAAGTTATGTAGAAACATAACTGTGTCATAAAGTTATAGAAGGATTGATAAAATGTTATTACAGGTACTGGTTACTAACATAGGTTAATTTGTTTTATTACAGAAATATTGAGAGAAAATCTAGTTAAAATTAAAGGGTTATGCAATCTTTATTAGTACATTTGTTTTAGATTTCTGTTGCTACAAATATGCAGATAATTTCAAGTGCATTTGGATAATAGGACAGCAAATTCTGTTCAAGTATACTTTGGTGGAAGATTAAACCTTAACTAGAAAATTCCTGCAGAAATTTTAAGGGGCCTGCCAAAGTGTGCCCATCACTTTAGTCCCAGCGTTTTAGATTTGTCCTGATAAATAGATCCATGCTGGTCTAACATACATATCATAAAGTATTGTCAAGTATGTCAGGAATATACATGAACTGACTAACAATTGAAATGCAATGGCTAAATCCCATGTCAGTAAAATTGGGTCCGAGACCGACGACTATAAGCTTTGCACAGTTTGTTCTCACTCATGGTTCAAATTTAAAACATGAAGAAAGTTGGTAATTCTTTATTTCTAAAAAAATTTAAATTTCATACTAAGGATTTTAATTTACACTGAAAAATTCAGAGAAGTAATAATTTTATGTAAGCAAAACATGAATAGTCACAGGAAAAATTTATTCTTCCCACAATACATTGTGAGATCTGAATCAGCGCTGTGAAACTACTCGCTGCCTCTGTCTAGGACCCGTTGCTATGGTAATTAATTATCTGCACCTGGGCAGGCTCTCGCTGTTAGACAGGATGCTGGTTTCTATACTTGTGAGACACCCAGCGTCGGTCTCCAGGACCTTGACAAAAAACCATAAGCCCTAGGAAAATTTTGAAAACATTTTACGGGAGCAGGCATGTGTATCTATGTCATGACCAACTTTGAGATCAATAGGCCGCTATTTGTGCCTGTGAGGGGGACTTCAAAAGAGTTTTGGAGTCAGAGAGAAAAATGGTGTGCGCTGAGCTCAGAACATGAAGAAAGTTGGTAATTGTTAATTTCTTAAAACAAGTCAGTCACTGCTCTCCCTATGCATTGCTTATGGCAGGCCCCAATTATAATAAAGAGACATTCTATTAGGTGAAGAACATTAGGTGCCTCCCTATGCATTGCTTATGGCAGGCCCCAACTAGAAATTTCCTGCAGAAATAGGCCTGCCAAGTGTGCCCATCACTTAAACCCAGTGTTCCAAATTTGCCGTGAAAAATAGATATATGCAGGTCTAACATACTTACCCCAACACTAGCACACAGTAGCTGTAAATATTGTCAAGTATTTTATGATGATATGAGTCACCATTGAAAAGCAAGGTATAAACCCCAAGTCAATGAAATTCAATCCGAGACCGACGACTATAAGCTTCGCACATGTGGTTCTCACTCATGGTCCAAAATAAAAAACATGAAGAAAGTTGGTAATAGTTAATTTCTAAAAACAATTTCAATTTTCATACTAAGGATTTTAATTTACACTCAAAAATTCAGACAAGTAATAATTTTATGTAAGCAAAACATGAA